>NW_027186523.1:32838791-32924977 GCF_028583685.1 Petaurus breviceps papuanus
TCTCTCTCTCTCTCTCTCTCTCTCTCTCTCTCTCTCTCTCTCTCTCTCTCTTTTTCACACACACACACACAAAGCCTTAGTGTAGATACAGACATGTTCGTAGATGTACACATTTGTATGAATATTTACAGCCATATCCACATCTATTTTACATATATGAAAAGGCTCACTGGTCAACTCTTTCCTCATAGTGTGAGAGGTTTGATTCTAACAAGACTTTTGTTCTTTAGTTTTAGTTAGGTTCAAATGGTCCTTTCATTACCTCATAGTTAAGCAAGGAACTCAAAGCAACATGATCTCACCAGTTGAGAAAAGCATTTATTTATCTTCTCTATTATGCAGTGCCTGCGTTTATGCAGCCATAAGTATAGTAATATTGCTGCCAGGTTATATTTCAAGCTCATATTCAATTTGCTGTGTATCATAACCGTAGGCTTCTTTCAGGATCACTGTTTTCTAATTCCGTCTCATCTAATATTGGAGTTTAAAATTACTTTCCCTCTAGATAACCCTGCATTTCCATCCTGAATTTTATTTTCTGCTCATGTTACTAACATTCTCAAGGGACTTAAAAATAATTCTTAATCCTCACTATTATTTTGCAACACCTTTCCACTTAGTGTCTTTAATAATTTAATTAACTTTCTGTTCATCCTTTTTCGATCCTTAATGAGTAAGTTAAGTTCAGACTGAACACTAGTTTCTCTGGTAGCCCACTAGAAGTCATCTTAACTAGCCACATTGTCAATTATCCTTAGGTTTTCACTAGAGCAAACACATCCACATCCCTGTCAATTTGGTTTAATTATCTGATTAAGATTTTATTAGAGGCAGCCTGGCACCTGGGGTATAGACCTGGTCTCGGAATCACCAAGACCTTGGAAAGTCCTGCCTTCGGCCACACACTGGCTATGTGACCCAGGGCAAGTAACTTTACCTCTCAGTGTCCCAAGCCACTCTCTAAGACCAAGAGTGCTTGAGAGTACTTGCAAGTACTAAGAGTACTTGCAGAGCAAGTACTTATCAGCATTGGTAGAGGGAATTTCCTCAGTAGTTCTTTATACCAATGAAATTATATATCTGATAAAAAATGGAGAAGACAGAATAGGTAAAAGTATAATTTCTCTCCTCCGATTCATCAATTAACAAACATCTATTAAGAAACTATTGTGTGGTAGGAGTTAGCAATATAAAGAATGAAACAATGCCTACTCTCAAGGACCAAGAATACCTATGTGATACACATTGTGTCCTTGTTAATATTTTTCATCAATCAATCAGAAATTTCTCTACCTTTAGACAGAGACCAGGCTCTTCTGAAAGAAGAAAGCTCCTTGACATCAAGAAGTATGGCTTATGTTCACCTTTACACAAGGTGTCTCAAAAGTCTTAGCGCTTAAAAACTGCATTAAGACTTTTGGGACACCTTTTATAGCTCATAGCACTTAGCACCAATATTGTATACATAACAGGTACTCAAAAAACATTGAGTGAATGAATCTCTTCAGTTCTGCAGGATTCTGTGATTTTGTTGGTGGGTGTATTAACCTCTACTAATGCAACTTGGACTCTCTTTAGGACTCAGCATCTAGTCCTTAAATATTTCTGTAGCTTAAAAAAAAACGCAACAACAGCAAAAACAAGCCCCAGTCACCTTACAGATAGTCTAGTGATGAACCTCTCTACATTTAGAAAGGTTAGTACTCAATCAAGACATTTAATTGGGAGGGCACAATTGTGGTGCCTGATCAGGGTAGGGTGTTGCTTCTGGGTTTTCAAAGGTAATGCCAATGGAGGACAATGTCTGGCAGGTCCAACCAAGCTGAAAAGACTTTGAATATTAATTTGGTGATAGTAAAATATAATACAGGCTAATTGTTATACTTCATTATTTTAGAAAAAAAACTTATGATCTTTCAATAGTAACAAAATATTTTCTTAAAGCACAATTGCAGTAATAATCAGAGGTTGTACTGGAGTCAGCTCTCATCAGCTTGAGAGGGTCATTCTTAAATTTTCACTTTGAGCATTTACATCTCAGATTGCTATAAATCAGACCCCGAATTGCTGTTTTATTGTCTAGATTAATAAAGTGTTAGTAATTCAGATTAAACCTACAAGTGTATTCACATTCACTTTTTCTTTTTCTAGAGAGCCTGCTTGTTAAACATTTACCAGCACACCCATATGTTGCTCTACAACATTGCCTGAGATAAGCAGGAATGCAATATGGAAGCAGCAGAAAATGAAGTCATAAGTAGACTGCAGGCCTGGTGGTAATAAGCAAATGAATTAATGAATAAATAACTGCACTTTATAGCACTTTAAGGTTGACAAAGTTTTTTACACCTGTTATTTCCTTTAAACTTCACAATACTTATTAAAATGTCTCATTTATTTTGTAATAATTTAGAGGAATCAAGTTTTCCCCATGAATGAATATCTCATAAAAATATCTTTTATGTTTGATGAAGACATTTCTTAAATGTATTACATATTTTCTTCCTTCCTTCCTTAAAGAAAGAACACTTAATATAGTTCAATTTTTTCATAATGACTTGAGATCACCATCGTGAACAACAATTTCTATATTATTGGGTAATACACCTCAAGGTATATATGTTATTTTGCTTTGTCCCAAAACTGAGTGACACCAGAGAACTATAATTTCATAGTTCTTATGCCCATTTTTTATATAGTTTTGTTGTCTTCCATCGCTTCTCGTTTCTTCCTTTTGACAGTGTATCCTGATGTAATTCCTAATATGCTGCCTAATTTTACCTACAATAATCTGTGTGAGGTTCAAAGAGGGTGTGAACTGAAGTTGTGTTTTCAGTAGATAAAAACAATAATTATCTTAAATGGGACCCACAAATGAACTCTAAATTTATATCACACACCCAAAATAACCCTAAAGAAAACTAGAAAATAGTAAAATAAAAGAAAGTGATTAAAAGTCAATCCACAGACATATGGGAGCCTGACCACATGGTCTCTGAGCTCTTTTAGAAACCTACCAAAATACTACCCTATTTTAAGTCTCAGTCAAATAATTTTTATATTTAGAATGAATATTTGCAGGTATGAATGAGAATCAAAGATATTATTATTATTACAATTTGATTTCTTCTTTTTTCCTTGTTATAAGTTTCAAAAATGTCCATTGAAACTTTTTATTTTTAGAGATTCAAATCTCAGTTGCAAAAATCACATTCCAGTTCAAACTTTGCTTAATAAAATTTGACAATTTTCACAGAACAAACTTTTATGTGCTCCCCCAGTCAAACAGAATAAATCCTCACTGTACTAGTGATCACAGCTGTAAGACAGATAGACAGGTGCCTACCATTTCAGGTGTCATTTTCCTAAGATTTATCATAAAGTCTTGAATTTTATTCATAGTCTTGGTGTATCAGTTAATAATTTTTTTCTGCAAAATTTAAATGCATAGCCTTTATATTATACCTCTTTGAAAATATTGATTTTTACCCTCGTGCTCCTTATTAAATAGTGCTCAGAAAACAGACAAAAATTGTAATTTAAAAAGTAGTTTACATATATTCATTAAATCAGGTGACTTCAAAAGTTCTCATTACAAACGGACATAGGTGAATGTAAAGAATTTCTAAAGTAACACTTGCTTGCCTTGGATATTAAATACTTCACCCAAATATTTCTTTAATTGATGAAATGAAGCATGTCACTTTCAAAAGGAACAAATAATTTTAAAAGAATTAAACCAATACATAATTTATTAAAATTTATGGCACATGGCTTGAAATCTCTGCACAGGTCAAATTTACTTTATTTAAACAATATCAATTTTTCTTTCTTGTCAATAAATTACATTTTAAATTAATTAGGGAGCCTATTATTTGAGGGAATTCCTTGGGGAAACTTTCTTTAAAATGAATAATCCATTTGTAAGTCAACAAATCACTCCCTTAACTTAAAAAAATGTTCTGCAGGTTAAGATTCTACATATCAATCTTACTTAAAATGGGCACAATCTGCATATTCTAGAAGTTATCCAATTCTCATGCTCATTTTCCAGGGCAGAATATACCAAAAAGGCACAGACTTTCTGGGCAACTTTTGTTACTTAAAGATAAAGAAATGTAAACAGAAGAATTTTTCACTTAGCTTACTGGAGAAAAAAAAGCACATAAAATTATCCGTGCATCATCCCCATATCAAACACTGTGATTTCATGGAGTCCCACAGAAACTTCTTTGTATAAATTAAAATATGTGAAAACTTTGTCTTCCTTCCAGATTTGAGAAAATGAAAATGTCTAATTTTCAGTGGTGCAATGGACAAAATACTGAGCCTGGAATCAGGAAGGCCTGAGTTCAAATTTGACCTCACATACTTACTAGCTGTATGACCCTGGGGAAGTCACCCAACCTCCATTTGCTTTGGTTTTCTCATCTGTATAATGGAGATAATAAGAGCCCCTACCTCCCAGGGTTGTTGGGAAGATCAAACAAGACAATAAATGTAAAGTATAAACAGTGCTTGGCACACAGTAAGCAATATATAAATGCTAGATGTTTTGATTAGCCAATCAACTAAGCAATACATTGAGGATTTATTAAGTTCCTAGTATGTGCCAGGCAATTAGGAAACAAAATAAAAAAAAGACCATCTCTGAATGTGTGTGTTTAGACACATATAAAGATATGTGTACACATATATGTATATGTTTGTACATATACATATACAGACTCTATATGTAGCACAGTCTCTAGACTTAATCAAGGAGCCCATTTTTTAATAGAAGAGAGAACATGCAAACCACTTCGTACATAAAAGATATATATGGGATATTTTGGAGGTCATTTCAGAGGGAAAGCACTAGCATTGAGGGGGAACAGAAAAGGCCTTTTACAGAAGGTGGGGTTTGATCTGAGATTTGAAGAAAGCCGGGAGGCAGAAATGAGGAGGAAGAGAATTTCACGTATGGCGGGTACTGCCAGTGCCAGGGCCCAGAATGGGGAGACGGATAGTCTTGTACAAGGAAAAGCAAAAGGCCAATATCATTAGATCACAAAGTACATGAAAACTAGGAAACTAGGAAGGGGATAGGTTGCAAAACCATTTAAAACTAAACCTAAGATTTCATATTTGATCCTGTAGACAGAGAGACTTGAGACAGGGAGAGTGACAGAAAATTAAGATGAGGTAGTTTGAGGAAGCAGGTAGTATGAAACTGGTGGAACTGGGAAAGGCTTCATGTCCATTATGGCACTGGAACTAAGTCCTAAAAGGAGTAAGGGAGTCTAAGAGATAGAAGTAAAGTGGGAGTACATTCCAGACATGGGGGACCATCATTGCAAAGGCAAGGAGATAGAAGTAGATCATTGTGTGTGGGGACTAGCAAGAAGACCAGTATGGCTGGACCAAAGGTGAGTGATATGTGATGAATTATGTTCTAGTTAAAATGAAATGTCATTGAAGGAGTCATCTCCAATTTCCAATTTTGTACAGAAGGAAGATGGTGAGCTCATTTTCTATCTTTTTCTAACCCAGGACTACTGCTTCTGAGATGTGGAATCTCTTCTGGATTAGTGACTATAGTGGGGTCTTTGCCTTTCATTTTTTTCCTGGATAATGTCTAAAACTGATATGCCAAAAGGCAAAGACCACATTACAATGCAAATCCAGAGAAAGAATGGTAGAATGGAAAGAGCAATGGACTGCCCATCTGCAAACCAGTGATTTTCATCCCCATTCTGACACAAACTATCTTTGTGACCATGGGCCATTAACTTAATGTTCCTTAACTCAGTTGTAAAATGATGACTGTCATATTATTAGCCTATTTCAGATGAGGAAACTGGACTGCAAAGCAGTTCAAGAGATGAGACTAATCAGAAACTGGGCATATACCATTATCTAACACCATATACCAAAATCAAGTCTAAATGGTTGCATGATCTAGGTATAAAGGCTGATAACTCTAAGCAATCTGGGAAAGCAAGGAATAGTTTACCTGTAAGACTTATGGAGAAGGGAAGACTTTATGATCAAACAAGAAGTAGAAAGCATTATAAAATGCAAAATGGATAATTTTGATTCCATGAAATCGAAAAGCTTCTGTACAAACAAAGCCAATGTAATCAAGATTAAGAGGGAAGTGGAAAACTGGGAAAGAATTTTTATAAACAATGTCTCTGATAAAGGCCTCATTTCTAAAATATACAGTGAATTGAGTCAAATCTATAAGAATATAAGTCATTCCCCAATTGATAAATGGTCAAAGGATATGAACAGACAGTTTTCAGAGGAAGAAATTAAAGATATCTATAAGCATATGAAAAAATCCTCTAAATCATGATTGATTAGAGAAATGCAAATCAAAACAACTCTGAGGTACCCCATCCCACCAGTTAGATTGGCTAAGATGACAAAACAGGAAAATGACAAATGCTGGAGAGGATGTGGACAAATTGGAACACTAATGCATTGTTTGTGGAGTTGTGAACTGATTGAACCATTCTGGAGAGCAATCTGGAATTATGCCCAAAGGGCTATAAGTAATTTCATACCCTTTGACCCAGCAATACCACTTCTAGGGTTGTATCCCAAAGAGATCATAGCAGTGGGAGGAAGACCCATATGTACCAAAAATATTTATAGCAGCTCTTTTTGTGGTGGCAAAGAATTGGAAATTAAGGGGATGCTCATCAATTGGGGAAGGGCTAAAGAAGTTGTGGTATATGAATGTAATGGAATACTATTGTGCTATAAGAAACGAGGAGGACTTCATATTTACCTGGAGAGGCATATACGAACTAATGCTGAGTGAGAAGAGCAGAACCAGAAGAAATTTCTACACAATTACAGATACAACATATGTGTGACGACCAACTTTGATAGACTGGACTCTTCTCAGCAATGCAGGAATATAAGCCAACTCCAAAAGACTCATGATGGAGATAGATGTCTATATTCAGAGAAAGAACTAGAAAGAACAGAGTTTGAATGCAGATTGAAGCAAAATACCCTGCTCTCTGTCTTTTTCTTGTTTGGTTTTGTTTCCTCCTTCCCATTGTTCATTCCATCCAATATATTCTTTATAACCTGACTAATATCTAATGCGTAACTATCTGCAGATCCTATACTTGATTGTATGCTGCCATGAGGGGGGTGGAGGGGAGAAAATTTGAAACTCAAGAAATTGTGGAATTGAATCCTGTAAACTAACAGAAAACAACAAATTAATAAAGACCAAAAAATTAAAAAAATAAAAAATTGATGAATGATCTCATTCACAAAAAAAGAGATGAGCCTAATGTAAGAATCAAAGTTAAAAATCAAGCATAGGGGTTCAAGCTTTGTGGTGTCTCAAATCAATTCCAGAAACATTTATTAAGGAAGAGTACATTATCTACTATAATCTAGTGCACTGATAAAGAGAAGGGGGAGAAGGAGGAGGAGGAAGAAGAGGGGAAGGATAAAAAGGAAGAAAAAGAGGAGGAGTAAGAGGAGGAGAAAGAGAAAGAAGAGGAGGAGGAGAAAGAATGAAAGCGGGAGGAGGAAGAGAAGAAGGAGAAGGAAGGGAAGGAAGGGAAGGAGAAGGAGGAGAAGAAAGATGAGGAGAAGGAGTAGCAGCAGAAGAAGCAGAAAAAATAGAAGCAGCAGAAAAAACAGGACAATCTTTTTCCTCAAACAACTTTATTTTGCTGGGACACAACACATCCATAAATAAATGAAAGATATATACAAAATAGAGTAACTGCAAGACAGAATAGTGATGATGAGAAACTGGGGAAATTTTTAAAAAAGATTTCTTATTGGATGTGGCACTGAAAGCTGAGCCTTTAAGGGAGACAGTGATTCTTAAGAGGTGGAGATGGGGAGAGCTAATATTCCAATACAGGGGACAACTTTTATGATGGTCTAGAGTCAAGGGATGGAATGGTACGTATGAACAACAGTAAGTCAGTGCCCTGTATCCTGAATGGGGCAGCTAAGTGGTGAAGTAGATAGAGTGCTTGGCCTGGAGTCAGGAAGACTCATCTTCTTTAGTGTAAATCTGACCTCAGACACTTACGAGCTATGTGACCTTGGGCAAATCACTTAACCCTATTTGTCTCAGTTGCTTCATCTGTAAAATGAGCTGGAGAAAGAAATGGCAACCACTCCAGTATCTTTGCCATGAAAGCCCCAAATAAGGTCACAAAAGAGTCAGACAGGATTGAAAAATGACTGAACAAAATCCTGAATAGTATTCCTTTTAATTCATCCTAAATTTAACTCTTTTGATCCTCAAGACATTTCTGCCAAATATTGGTTTCCTATTGTCCAATTAGAATCCCTGCCTCAAAAATAAGAGATACATGGTATAGTGAATACAGAACTGGTTGTCAGACTATGAAGACATTGCTTTAAGTCCCATCTCTGGTACATACTAGTTAACTGGTGTGGGTAACTTCTCAGTGCTAGATGCAATTATTAAGACAGAAATTGCAAAGAATGTGCAGGCTTGCTTTGGTGGAAGGAATGTCCTCACCTGGGAATTCTCAATGAAAGCATATGTCCAGTTCCTAAATTCCAACATATGTCATTTTGGTCCCTTTCACACCCTAAATGATTTTCAATATACTATCATATTGCCTCATTGTTCATTTTTTGCTGACAAACATCTTAATTTTACATGAATATATGGAATAAACATTTGAATGCAAAATCCCTTATTTTCTGCAATGTGTTCTGGACCATTTCCAACTCTACCCTGAGTTAAACCAGTGAAAGTCTCCTACTATATTACAGTTATGGCTATATCATGCTGTTGTAGACAGGTGAAATAAATGTTTTCTGCTTGGTTTCTGGCATCCTTGCCTATAACGTCCAGCATTTTGTTTGGTCTTTTAGTCCCAGCAGCACAGTGAACCAGGTGGCCTCAAGAAGGTCTATGGTGAGTCTGAGGATTCTCTGCTGGGTTGATACTTGGAGCTTGGAGCTCAACATCTCACAGACTTTGTGTCACCATACATGTGTCCATTCTGAAGCTCATTGGCCATTTTTCTACGTACTTGTTAACATGCATAAAATTCCAAAACTATCTTTAAAATTCTTATGTACTCTGCAAGTTTAGAAGTTAATTCTTGCAGGTCACTTGTAAAATGTTAAATATACTTAACCCTAGAAAGAATGTCTAAAGCAGCATTCTATGGGTTACAAATTATGTCCAGGCTTGCTTTTTTTTCTTTTAAATTCATATGCCTTTAGCACTTTAAAGTTTACAAAATGCTGTTTTTATAAAAACTCTGTCTAAACTATCATTATCTCCTCTTTGATAGATGAGAAAGCTAAGGCTTGGAAAAGTTCAGTGAATTATCTAAGGTCACAAAGAAGGTACAAGAATCTTGATGTTTCTACTCTGAATATGAGAAAAAGTAGAGAATTTCCACGTGAAGGAAACAGAAGTCTTAAAGCTTCTCTAAATTGTGAAATGGACAGGAATAATCTTCTTCATAAACATCATACTGAAATGCATATTTTTATATTAACCTGAGAGTCTTCTTGAGACAAATCATAATAATAACTCATATATTTCACTTTAAGGTTTGCAAACAACTTAAAATGCTGATCTAAGGAACACACAACACAACTTATGAAAAACATCTCTGAAAAAGTCTATCAATTAAAAAACCCAACAAACTTCATATCTTAAAGAAAAAATTAGGAATTTCATAATTTAATAACTTGGAAAGCTATATTTAAATACAGAAACAAATAAAGAAATCAATTATAGTTCTTGCCCTAGAAGTATTAATGATTTTCTAGAACTCAATATTATAGTTTATGGTGATTTTAAATGTATTATTTATGTTTCATTGTCTTTATAAGATATTCTAAGAATATTTAGCAATGATTCATTCTACTATCAAATATCAGTGGATATCATACTTGGTTTAATGTTTAAAAGACAAGATACAGAAAAATTATATAAGTAATTGCATTTCTTTCTGATCCCTTCTTCCCTTCTCAACATAAAATTGTCACATTCTAAATCTGCTAGAATTTCTCTTTTGAAGTTTAAAATAAAATTCAGTTGTGAATCTTCTGTAATCTTCTATCTCTTTAAAAATGATAATAGTTTTTTTAAGACAATCATCTAACATCTCAGCTATGATTCTATGTTCTGTGCCATTAAAAAAAAGTTCTACCTCAAAAGCTATTAATCAAGGGGTCTAATTCTGGAATTAATAAGAACAAGGTAAAATTTGCTTTAAGTGTCCATTAATAATGTTAAATCAATGTTAAATTATGAAGAATTTCCATGGAAATACAAGACATTCACATTAATACTAAATGAATTCATTATGAGCAGCCCTATTACACTGAATGGCAAATGAATTCTTAATGATTAGGCACTTGATGTGTTATCAAGAACAATGGTTGACAGGAAAACCACTTAGCAACACTTGGAGAATACTATTACAATAGTAGGCGATCAAGTGTTTTTTTTTTAATTTGGAAGGAAAACTTTCACAGGAAGTGTGCCCCAAGACTTACAGAAAGACTTTCACACCTTCAGTTACACATCAGTTATAGAAGAACAAGCAGGATTTTGCTGTTTTGCAAGCTTCATTTTGTCCTTTGCAAACAGAAAAATCCATTGTAACAGGTGTTAGAATAATTTAAAATATATTACTGTAGGTTTTTCCACAACTGATTACAAGAATGTTGAATTTTTATAGGTGTCCTTGTCTCACTTTTATAACCTCTTTGTGTGTGACTTGTAGGTTTTAATGTGCATCATAACACCTCTCATCCAACAGTAAGATACTCTCTAGGGATCACTTGTAGAAAATAGGACATTGAGTCCATAATTAACGTAATCTCTTTCCAGGCAGATGCTTCGGTTGGCTCTGTTATCACATATTACAAAAGGCATCTTGAGGGTTATAAAATGTGCAGCAAATAGCTTTGGAAATGAGAAACAGCAATTTTTCATCTAATTTTGATCCATAGACATGTAAGTACTGTATTGCTACTTTTTTTGGTTTTGAGCCAAATAACTATTGTGGCTGCTGAAATGAGCCCTGCAGTAACCAAAATTAAAGGGTACTTCAGCTTTCATCCTCAAAGTCGGAAAAGCCCTTTTGTAACCCTCTTTGCACTTAGCAAATAAGCAGTCCATCTCCAATAGGGGACTTAATGCCTGCATGTGGATTTAGAAGAAAGACTTAATAAGGCTTAACTCTACAGTCATATTTTCTATATATTTGCTTAAGTTAAAACCACAGTTTGGATAAGAAGCCTGCCATCTTTGCTACTTTGCAACATACAGTGTGCACTATTAATTGGAAGCATTTCCACTGTTTATCTTTCATATAACATGTTAGGACATCTAGGACATTGCTCTTTGAAATATTTAAGTAGGTCTTGTCAAGTAATTTGCTCGTGTTATTCATAATCTTTTCTATAAACACTAATGCAGATAAGAACTGGGTGAGATTTACACAGCACATTTTTGTTTCCAGATTAAGATGCGTCACCGGGTAGCCAAAATTTGACCTCGAATTTGTGAGATGCTGAAATGAAAATGGAAATGAATGACTTTGTATTTTCTGCATTCCATCCTAATACATAAATCTTTTTCTGGATATGTATTTATAGGGTTCATCTCAAAATCAAGAAATCATGACATTCAATTTAAAAAACAACCTTGACTTTTGTCTTATACCAAGGTTTCAATCAATATCATTCAAATTAAATGGGGTGCTTAGGAACATTAAACATTATATATTATTCTTGTCAAAATTGAAATCAGAGTTCTATTTGGCTTAATAAAACCTCAGAAATATAGGTTTCATTGTAGTGTTACCACATTCACATTCCATTAACATTACACAGATGGGATCTATGCAATTGAATTGATGGGGTAACTGGCTACAAATCAAATTATTTCAATTTACCTATAAAATATAAATTATTCTTTAAATATCAAATGACAAAAAAGTCATTTAATTTCAGATCTTTTCAAGTGTTCTTAGTAGCTAGTTATCACCAATTTATGCCAAGCAGTTCAGATCTTGCATCAGAAACCCAGGTTTCATTTAGGATGGGAGAAGCAGCAATACATTAAAATATAAACAATTCTGAGAGGACACAAGAGGTAATATTCTGCAGGGCTTGGTTCTGGGAGCAATGATAACTAATATTTCCCATCAGCCTTTCATGGGTATATCCTTTCTCTTCTAGGTATGTATGTAGGGGAATAGTCAACAAATTTAATACTTTAGAATTACTTAGGAAAGTGTTATAAGTTATTATTTATATAGACATTGCAATTTTGAGCTAAATAGAACAGGATACAAGAAGAAAGGTTGTGATTATAAGAGAACGAGCTGGATATGCCAATCAGTCTCATTAGTTTATGACCACACTGCAAACAAAAGTTACTTGAAGTTTTAAAAAATAAACCTATAGATCTCAGTAGTGTTCCAGGGTAGTAAAGGATAGGGAAATAATCACTCTTGTTTTCCTCCTCCTGGCAAGACTTTTTGATTCTGTTATGTTGTTGACTATTAGTGTCTTAGTAAATACACAACAATGTTTTGCATTAATTTACAGGTCACTTCTCTTACTTTTCAAAATGCTTTTATACTGTATTAATTTGATAACTTATCTATAGCTGTTATAGACTTTAAAAAGTGGCAAGTTCTGACTACTGAATAGGTATGATTTGAGAATCCCAAATGGCCTTTCTACCTATGAATATCATCAGTCTGCCAGCATGTCTGAAATTTCTTCTATTATGGTCATTTGGAGTTTAGATGATGACTCCAGAAGACCCTAGATAAAATATGTTATCTTGGAGCAATAGAAATATTATCATCCATTATTACCCAATACCAAAGTAGTACCAAGAAAATTATCAGATTATCCATTTTCAAGAAGAAGATACATGTCATTTAAGTTTTTATGGTCAAAGGGAAAATTTTGGAAAGGTTCTAGATATGGGTCACCCTAGTGAGTAGTTCGGTATAATCTAATTCAAGCCACTGATACATTGTTATTCATAATCATTCTAAATAGCACACTTACTTGGTTTCATTTTTTCAACAGGTATAGTTGTCTTGGTTCGTGTGTTGTTTTTTTATGCAACATTACTTAAAAGTACATTAGAATTATGAAATGAAATGTACATATTGTTAAATTTGAAAAGTATTTTATTTTTAACCAAATTCCAAATGAAAATATATTTAAAGAAATAAGAAGAAATGTTTGAATATAATTATCATTATATTTCCTTAAAATCATTCAGACTCTCTAGCATAGACATAGATCATGGGCAGGATATGCTGTCAAAGTCTAGTGCAAACATTTCCCCTGAGGGAAAAGGTAGGATCAAAATGGATATTTGCTCAGTGGAGAAAAAGGGACAAATGATAAATAAGAGCTAGGAGTTCTATTTCTGAGGGGAAGGAGAAGGGTAAAAAGAGATGCCCACTAGTACACCATCACACCTGGTCATCCCCTGCAATACTCTATGCAAGTCTAGGCTTCCTCTATAGACCTAAGGTAAAATTCTAAGGAAAACAGTAAATCTTTCAAGATATTCTTAGTAAGATTTTGGAATATCAATTATTTTATTTAGAAAGTAGCAGAATATTTCTGAATGCATATCAGTAACTTGAATTTCATAAAGTTTTAGACAAATCATGGGAGTTAGGATAAATTTTTCTGTTTTACAAAAATTCCTTATTTTGAAAGAGCAATCAAAAGTGATCATTTTTCATGTCATATTGAAAATGCCTCCATCTTCCATAAGAAAAATGTCACAATTTTTATCAGAAAACCAAATGGAAGATCTGAATATCATTCTGCTGCTACTATATATTACCAAAGTGGCATAAATATTGGCAAGTCATGGGGTTTTTGCTCTCAGAGAGAAACTCATCCACCTGTTTCCCAGACAACTCTGTCATTTTTATTTTTGTACCTTATGATGAATTCAAGGGGAAAAATAATCCCCTTATGGGTTTTTAAAATGGGACAACTGATCCTTGTAAGAGAAAACTGAACTGAACTTCTGCCAATCCCTCAAAAGGAAATTTTTGACGAATTTGAAAAACCTCAGGAAATTGTGAATTTTTGGAATTGCTCTTTTTTGTCTGTTTTTTTTTTTTTGCTTTCACAAACCTTCCATTTGTTGTCTAAATATGAAGGGTCATCATGTAGAAAGAAAAGTAGCCAAAACCATGAGGTGCTAGAATTCCCCATGAGTAATTATGTTGTCATGGGACTCCAGAGCCCACTTAGCCAATTTTCCTCCAAAGAATCTACACAAAGGGAATATATAATATTGAGTTAGTCCAGCAGAGTGAACTATGTCAAGGTGAATGGTTAGTCAACTGGAGAGCCTTCATCAACCTTTCTTCCTTGACTTATATTTTCTCTAAGTCCTTCACCCCTCCAAACCCTTCACAGGATACTTAGGTTTCTTTTAAAGATAATCCTAAAATTAAACCCTCTCTTGTTTAATATCCCTAATTTGAAGAACAAGAGGGTATCTCAGTCTCTCCAAATTTGTGAGCTTAAGCTAAGTTTCTTTGCCTCAGTTTCATCATCAGATGAGATGCTCAGATACCTCTCCTAGAAAAAGATTTTTGCTCTTCAGTTGTTTGTGATCCTCTTCTCTCCTCCCCCATTCATCAGAGGCACCAAAAAGAAGAAAACGAAAGAGCAATCTCAGTGCACTAATTAAGATTTAAGAAATGACTAGCTCATAATTCAGTTACTCTTCCCATAAAAGAGATTTGAGAGGATTTGGTGCTAGTTGAGATCTGATGAGAGATTATCTAGTCCATCTCATTTTAGAGATGAGGATATGGAGAACAGATAGAGATCATATACTGTGCCAAAGGTCACACAATGAGTAGCAAAGCTGAGATTAAAACCTAGCTCTTCTAACTAAATCCAGCATTCTTTTTATATACATCCCCTGGTAGAGAAAAGGAAAATTAACTAAAGAGAGAATCTAATCTTTCACTTTGCAGAATGGTGTAGTGTAAAGAATACTGGACTTGAAATTAGGAGTGATCTGTGCTCTAACAATTTTTAGCTATGACAATGAATGAGAAACTTGACCTCTGAGGCTCAGCTTTCTCATCTGTAAAAGGGGGATAATTAATAATGCCAGTAATACCTATCTCACTTGGCTTCTGAGAGGACATAATCAGATAACATGTTGAGTCCTCTTATGAATAATAGCTACTGCTTAGGACTTTTTATAAATATGCTATCAGATCAGAATATTTCACATATATAGCTGGTAGAAGACAGTTACAATGCTGTTTGTACTTGTCACCTTCCCACTTTAAAAAAAATTGTGTTTTGTGGCACACTTCTTCAAAGAATTGAGTATTTTACACTTTAATGTGAAAATAGTACTACAAATTATTTTTGGATTTGCAAGAAAAATTTCTGTAAAGTTTGATTCATTTCCTCTTGAGATGCTCTGCCTAGAAATTGCATAGCTGTCTTTAGGAGAATGTTGGTATTGACTACAGCAGTTCAGGGTCAATAAGTAGATTTATTCTAGTTATGGATAACAGAGGAATCAAATATCTTGTATGCAATTCAGCCAATGGTACTTAATACAATCATACAATTTATTGAAATAGCATGAATTATATACGAGTATATATGAATATCTGATAGTAACTAATATCTATAAGATACAAATGAATAAGAGAAATATGTTTAGGAAATGGAAGTACTTCCATTTAATAAACAGAGACACTAAGTATAATTTTAGTCATTTTGATAGTACTTGGATGCAATCATGATCTAAATGATATGAGTACTTCCACCAGGCATGCTGACCCCAATTTATCCATAATTTCTCATCTTTTGTAATTCTTGCCCATGACTTCCCATAAAATTTCCATACCTTGTCCATCTGACATCCTGAGATTCTTCATCCATTTCTCCTGACACTGAATGAGTATCATTGGAGCTGGTGTGAGGTCCATTAGTTATCTGTCACTCGTTGTTTGCCTGATTTACTTTCTTTTCTAGTCATAGTTCTCTCTGATCATATGTATTAAGCTATTTATTCTGAGCAACTATGTATAAATATATTTTTGTCTACTCATATCCACCAGGTACCTCTACATTGCCCTCTGGATGGCCCACAATTTCAATTCTTTGGAGAATGTGTTCTTTTTGTCCAGAACAGTCATTAGTTCATGTTATAAGGGGAAAATTTAGGTTTGATGTCAGGGAAAATGTCTTAACAGAGTTGTGTAAAAGTTCAATAGACCATCCTGGGAGGGGTGAGTTCTCTTCACCAAAAGTTTTAAAGCAAAGACTGGAAAAACACTTGTCAAGTATGATATCATAGAATTCTTTTCAGGGAGGGATAAATTAGATGGCTATTAATTTTTAAATTTTGTGTTGTGATTATAATAAAGAGATGAAGAGATTATTTGCTGAAGCATTTTCTAATCTCTTTTGATCTTGTTGTGGTAATGGGTTTAAATCAGATAAACTTTGTTAGGAAATGGTGATAGTCTTTATCCTTATTGGTTCTTTTATCTACTTCCTATTTGCTTAATGGATTATTTAAATAGGTCTGATGGGAATTGCTTCAATTGGATGCTGAATTTTCTCATTTTTATACTTCTGTTTTGATATTGATTTTGATCTTTGATCTAGCAACTAGTCTTAGTATACAGACAAATTAACTTGAACCAGAAATTAGCTATATACTAGAGTTCAGTAATTTTTCTTTCTGTTAGCATTATTTATATAACCAAACTTGGATGTCCTTCTGGTTCAGTTAGAACTCATATACTTTGACACATTATAATGTATGGTCTGTGCACTTCTACCACAAGCAATCAACATTTGACTAAAGACTTGAGGGTTAGTAGGCATTAGATCTTGTTGTCATGAAGCTGGCCTCCTCAGGCACAGAAAAACTTTAATTAGTCTAACTGCTTTAACACAAACCTTACTGATTCCTAACTTCTGCCTGTTTTTCCAGGTGAAGTTGGGAGAGCAAAAATCATTTTTTCTCTGTAGTCCCTATGTTGTTTAACTAAAAGGAAAGCCAGACTAACATTGAAACCACATATTTCATACTCCACCCAAGACTATGTTTCTCTTCCAGTAAGACTCATCATACTTTTGTTATGATTGCTTCTGGTTCTCTCCCTCCCTCTGCCATATGACTTAGCTCCTAGCTCATCCTCCTTCCAACAAATATATTTTCAGCATTTTATAACTCCTGCCACACCTAAAACTATATATACCTATTTTCTTTCTTTCTTACTCTCTACCTAAAGCCTGAGGCTTGTTTAAAGGGTTATAGTTTTATTCATGTGCTTAAAATTTTTACACATATTTTAACCATAAAACAACCAATTTTTAAGGAACCAGAAATGTCTTGATAATTTGCTATAGATAAATGCAAAAATGTCATTTTATCATTCTACTGCCTGATATAATTTCTTAAAAAGCTGATGCAAAAGAATACACTGTAAATTCCTAAATTTAGGAACTTTTCCCCTCCAAAATTTAATTGGTCACTTGACAGTGAAGAAAAACAGAGGCATGATGAATAATATGAACTAACAGTTGTATTCCTGGGGAAATGATATATTCATGCTGTTAGGTCCTAATATTACAGCAACAGTATTTCAGCAGAAGCTGAAATTACTTGATATTCCAGTTAGAGATCAGAAAATTCAACCAATAACAAAATGTGGGGCTTGGGAGACAGGAAAGATAAAAGTGCTTCTTGGAGAATATCATATCCAATTTTATCTTACAGTTTGGATCCCAGAATTTCAGACTTACATGAAAAGTCATTTACTTTCTCTGTGAGATATGCATAGCTCAAAAAGTAAAATAATTTGGATATATATCAAAATTTGGCAAGCTTATCGTTAGATATAAAAGTGCACACAATAAAAAAAACACCCAGGAGGTACTCACATATCTTATTTCAAATGTTTAAATGTCAAGGCAAGTACAATTGCTATGTTTTCTTATGATGGACAGAAAGAAATGTGCAATGAGGCTATCTCTCCAGATGAATTCTCTAGACAAATTAGAATGACTCTCATCAAAAATTAAAGGCTTCTGAGCTATACCCTTGGTAGCACTTCAGATCACAGCATCTGTAGTATTTCAAGCCCATAGGATACTCAGAAACTGCTAGTGTCTTCAATTTTTAAAATGGATTTTCTGTATTTTTTAGTGCATCTTTAAAAATCATTCCTCTAGGAGATATCTGTTCTAAGCTACCAAATGCTCAATACAATCCACTTCTTTCCTGCTTAGTAATCTGTGTCTTTACTTTGTGGTCACTCAATATCTTAACTGGAACATTGCTTGGTTTATTCTATTCTCTATCAGTTTTGAGAGACTTCAATTATAAATACACCATTACTGGCACAGGTGCAAATTTAACTTTCTCATCTATCCCATTTGCCCAAATCACCAGCAATATGCCAATTTTTGCAAATATTTGACCAGCATTGTTATTATGGTATTCAAACAAATCTTCAATTTCACACAGAATTTAATTGACAAAATTCTGTGTTGGAGTCAAAGGAGATGATGCAGTTTAGTGAGAAAGGCCTTAAACTAGCATTCAAGAAACTTGGCTCTTCTATGATTTGCTGTAGGACTTTATGCTAGTCATAAGGTCTTGGGAGACTTTGGTTCTCTGTTTACTATATGTAAAATGAAAACTTGATAAGATGGCCTCCAAGGTCCCTTCTAATTCCAAAATGACTATATAAAAATGACTCCAATGACCCATCAAGAATACGGTATATGTTTTAGTTTGGGCAGCTAGGTGATAGAATAGATAGAACACTGGACTTGAAGTCAGGAAGATTGAATTCAAATCTGGCTTCAAACACATACTAGCTGTGTAACCTTGGGCAAGTCACTTTACCCTTTCTATTTTAGTTTCCTCCTCTATAAAATGAGCTGAAGAGGAAATCACAAATCACTCCAGTATCTTTGCCAAGAAAACACCAAACAGAGTCACAAAGAATTAGATGTAACTGAAACAATTAAATGATAAATATGTTTTAGTTTGCAGGGATGTATTTCAACCGATCTGTCCACCTATTCTCACTAATCCCTTGTACATGCAAGAAGTTTGTCTGGGGCTGGGGCATAACTGTGGTCATGGAAGGAAACAATTTGGCCCATGTAGAATCAACCCCTTGACTCTCAATACTGGATCTGAAGATTCATTGTCACAGAACTCTAAGTGAATAGAGATTTAGAGTTGGAAAAAGCCTTAGAAATCCTATCATATAGTGTGATGAGGAGCAAGCATTTCTATATCATCTATGTTCCAGGCACTTAGGTGCTTTTTACAAATAGTATCTCATTTGAGACTCACAATAACACTGAGAGGTAGGTGCTGTCATTACCCTTATTTTACAACTGGGAAAACTGAGACAAACAGAAGTTATGTGACTTACCCAGAGTCACACAGCTAGTAAGTGTTTCAGGCTGGATTTGAATTTCAATCTTCCTGATTCCAAGCCCAGCACTCTATCCCCCGTGCTCCTTAACTACTTAGCTATCTTCAGTTCTGAAAGAGCTAGTGAATGTTAGAGCTGAAAGGCACTGCAGAGAATACCTGTTTTCTATCTGTTCCCCTTCAAGTTAAGATAAGGAATCTAAAGTCAGAGATATCAGATGACTTGTCCAAGTTCCTACAGTAAAGTTAGTGGCAGAGGTAGGATTATCTCCCATTTCTTCCAACTTCTAGTGTGTTCTTTTAGTGTGGTGCCCTTTGAAGAAATTCTACTGGAGAATTTTAAAGTGATCTGTAAGCATTAAGTACTTCCCTCAATATTACAATGGATTAGTTAACTTACCTCTACCTTATTATCTACAGTCTGGTCACAACGGCTCTGACTCCCTTGTTCTTCCTTGAATAAGACAATCTGTCTCCCAATGGTGCATCTCTCTTTCTCCAAGCCTGGAATTCTCTCTCCTCATCTCTGCCACCTGGCTTCTCTGGTTTTTTCAAGTCTCAGCTACAATCCTGCCTTTTGCAAGCAGTCTTTCTCAATCTCTTTTAGCGCTAGTGCCTTTCCTCTGAGATTATCTCAGATTTATCTCATATATATTTAATTTATATATATTAGACTGTAAGTTCTGTGAACAGGGACTGTTGTGACCTTTCTTTGTATCCTCAGAATGCAGCACAATGCCTAAAGCATGGTAGGCACTGAAAAAACAAATGTTTCTCATTGACTTGATTTTATCCTACTTTTGGAGCAGAGATTTCAAAATGTCCCTCTTGTATAGCACAGATACCCTTTCTTAGCCCAGGCATGCAACAAGACCAGCTGGATTTTCCTCTCCTTCTCTCCAGTGCTAATATTATTTGAACACTCTGTTTCAGATGCCTAGAGGTAAGATGGGGGAGAGATAAGACAAGTGGGGAGAATGTGTATTGCCCCTTTGAACTCTAAGATACACTGAAAGGTGCTGATGCAAAAAATAGTAACGCTGCCAAAGTCTGGGGAAAAGAGGAGGCAAATAGGACCGATGCAGCAACCACAAGTCAGTCAAAACTGGGAAATACAGAACCATTCACGTGGTATTAGCATCCTGAAATACACTTAGAGTGAGACATCACAGGCCAAGGGATCTAAGGATTTTAAAAGAACTAAGGGGCTCTGACCTGGAAATATAACAAAGAAATGATAGAACAGAGTGGACCATCCATATGGGTATAATGGTAATGGGAATTTGACAATCTTCCTGCCCCATAATAGGCTGAATATAGTCACATGGAGCCTGTGGTGGGAGGAGCTTGCTGAAGGGTAGAGCAGAGCCCACAGGAAGCTGGGAGTCAGAGCAGTTAGAGCTGGAGGGAGGAGAGGACATACCCAAGGAGAGAGCTAAGCTTGTGTGTGTTTGACTCCTGCTGTGAGAGCTAGGCTTGTGTTTGTGGGAAGGTTAAAGGATGATGTGGTTCACTGCTGTGCTATGGTGTATGAATATTCTTTGTTACTATGATGGATTTGACTTTCTGGTGTTGGGATCTGATTTTCTGGTGTCTGAATGAATGTTTTGCTTCTGTCTTATATATGGAGAGTCTGTTATATTTTGTGATTGGGAACTATGCTGGCATATTTGCAGTCACTGCTGGCACTGTGAATATTGCATTGGTGCTACAAGGTGGCCCCACAGGCAGATTGGTACAATGGATAGAGTGCTAGACTTGGAGTCAGCCAAATTGAATACCTAAGGTAAAATCCAGCCACAAACAATTAACAACTGTGTGACACTGGGCAAGTCACTTCACCTCTGTTTGCCTCAATTTCCTCAACTGTAAAACAGGGATAATAATAGCATCTGCCTCCCAGGGTGGTTGTGAAGATCAAATGAGATAATATTTGTAAAGTGTTTTTAGCACAGTGCCTGGAATATAATAGACAAAATATAAATGCCAACAATGATATTGATGATGATGAATATGATGATAATGACTTCAATCTATGGGATCCACAGCCTACAGGTGCTAAGGCCTATACACCAGGAGGCTGAGCCATTAAGGGCAGGGGAAATTTAAACAGAACTATCTGCTGAGAATTGAAGGGGACTGCAGGAAGTGGGGATGGAAAAGGAAGGACATAGAGAGAGAAGATGATAAAATGTTAGCCTTTCCACTTATAGAAGCCTCTCTGGAAGCACTGAAAATCACAGCTACTGTGTAAGTCTTCAGAAACAAAGTTCCTTGATTCTGTCAGGGCTTAGATGTGAGTCTTTCCTGAATCCATTAATTTGTAAATAAAACTTATTTATGTTCTGGGCTTAAAATGTTTTTGTACTTGTAAGAAGAGCTGCTGGCTATCCTATGGTGGTACCAGAAAATGCTGTTTACAGGTTCTATATGGAAGTGATAATCAAGTAAGAGAAATGAGTGGTACCCAAACTATACTTGGGCCCTTTGTGTCAGCAGCAAAACCTACGCATAAGAGTTAAACTCCTTTTTTATGGAGGCTTTCTTTTGTTAGAATAAATGTTGGTATGATGTGGCAAACTCAATAAAAGTCATTCATTATGTTTCATGATCTAATCAATCAATGTCTATCATTCTAGGCTTTTACTCTGACTCAGACTAAATAAACAAGTGATTGTTTTATAGCTTTCTTCTCTCTTCCTGGTTCTCATTAACTTCAAATGTAAAATGACAATGATATTTTGAATTTAAAAAGCTTTATTGATGTTTTGTTTTTATAGTCTAAACATTTCTAGATTATCCCTACTTTGTGGTGGTTCTCTTGTAACAAAGCAAAGCAATCAAATAAAATTAATAATACATTAACAGCATCTGAAAGTACATTTAATATTCTACATCTGTAGCACATCACCCTATCTATCTATGAGAATGATGGATCACTTGAGTTCAGGAGTTCTGAGCTACAATATGACAAAACCCAATTAGGTGTCTATACTCATTAAGTCCAGTATCAATATGATGATCTCCTAGGAGAGGGGAACCACTAAGCTGCTTAAGGATGAACGAACTGGTCTAGATTCAAAACAGAGTGGGTCAAAACTGTTGGGCCAGTCAGAAGCAGGGCTAGGTCTATGAGTGGCTATCACAATTCCAGCCTGGACAAAATAGGGAGACTAACTCTCAGTAGAAGGAAGGTAATTAAAGGAAGAAAGGAAGAGAGAGGGGGATAGAGAGAGGAGGGAAAAAGGGAGAAGGAAGTGAGAAAGGAAGAAAAAAAGAAAGAAGGCAAATAAAACATAAATTAATGATAATCATTTTAGTAACAAAACTTTTACATATCTGTGCTGAAAACAACATCCTCATCTTCAAGTCCCTCTGCTTTTAATAAACAATTTTATTCCCAAACTCCTTTCATTATTTTTATCCAAGGAACGCAGTAAATAGAATGTCCCAAATGACTACTTAGCTAAGTGGTTTACCAATAAAATGTGGTTTGTTCAGACATTATTTCACTTACTCTTCATTGGGAAAGACACTCTTTGTAGACTGTGTAATTGTCTCAGATTTCAGTTCAACATTTCCATAATTCTTACTATGGGATTTCCAAAGAGGTTTTAAAATAGGTAACCAGGTTTTAAAATCACAGGCTGTATATTATAGGTTGGCAGGCTAATATAACATTATTGTTTCATATACAGTATTAATGCAGTTTCCAACTCTCAGAAATAGTCCCAGACAGAAAGAAATGTGGATCTTTTACAGAAATATATAAAATTTACCAGAATCAAGGGAGTTCTAGAGCTCTTTCCCAGCAAGGGAATGATATTGAAGAATTACAGCAATTTAGCCTCCCTTGAAATGTATGTTGATTCCATGGAACTTTAGTTTAAATTTTAGGTCACAAAATCATTCTCCAATATGAAAAGAACAGATCAAGTTTGTCTTCCCTACCTCCAAATTCCATGATACTATTATTATATGAATATAGTCTTATAACAACTATAAAAATATACTGGATGCAAAATTAAATATATTGGATTTACTAATGAAATATTATGAAGGTGTGTAACTTTTTAACACATACAAAGATTTAGGCTTTGTAGCACAAATTGGCTATTTAAGCCAAAATAAGGCTTCTTTCCCATTTCTTTTTTTTTTAAAGCAATTGGGGTTAAGTAACTTGCTCAAGGTTACATGGCCAGTTATTTCTGAGTGTGGTGCTAAGTATCTGAGCCTGGATTTGATCCCCAGGTCATCCTGACACTGGAGTCGGGGCTCTTACTTGCTGAGCCACCTGGCCGCCCCTAAGAAATTGGGGTTAAATAACTTGCTCAAGGTTACACAGCCAGGTGTTTCTGGGTGGGTAATAAGTGTCTGAGCCCGGATTCAATCCACATGTCATCCTGACACTGGAGCCAGTGCTCTTACTCGCTGTGCTACCTGGCCGCCCCCTCTTTCCCATTTCTAATCCACTCTCCATCAGTAATGCCTCCCTTTCTTAGATACAGAATTAATAGAGGTATGGCATTTTCAAAAGTTGCATAGGATAAGATAAAAATCTCAAAAATGGGCTCATTCATCAGTTCTTTAAATTTTAGAAGCAGGTAGCATATGAATTTATTTTATTTTTAGTTCATTTAATAAATATTTATAAAGAGCTGACTACACACATAGCAAAAAGGTAAACTCTGGGAAATTCAGACTAACATACTATTCTTGCTCTCAAGGAGTTTGTAATCTTGTTGGATAGATAAAATATGAGCAAGTGAAAATGTAAATAATGATATAAGGATCATGGAATACTTTAGGGGGAGGGGTTTAGGAGGGCTAGGTTTTGGACCAATGCTTAATTGGTATAGTAACTTGAGGTTTAGAAACTCCATTCACCAATGAAGATCAGGAAATGAGTTAGCTGTAAAGTACAGACTTAGAAAGTTGTTGGAGACAAAGAGAGATTAAACTGCCAAGCTAGTCACATTAGTGGTATGAAGCAGAGACATCACTTGCATCCCAATCTCCCTGACCCGAAGTCCAGCCCACTATCCACTCCATTGTGCTGACTCTCTCTAATAATGTCAACAATAATACAAAATCTATGTCATTATGAGCTATGTGACCCCAAACAAATCTGCCTCAGTTTCCTCTACTGTAAAATGGGGATAGTGATAGCTCCCAACTCTCAGGGTTGTTGTGAGGATTAAATAAGATGATATTTGTAAGACACTAAGTACAGTTCCTGGAGCACTGTAAGCATTTAATCAATGCTTATCTTCCTTCGTCCTTCCTTTCACTACAGGACCACATGACCAGACCAGTATTAAAGGGTTCTTAATAGTTGTCTCTATGTCTCATACTGGACAGCTAGTGGTGCAATGGATAGAGTGCAGGGTGTGAAGTTGGGAAGACTCCTCTTCCTGAGTTCAAATATGGCCTCATATACTTACTAGCTGTGTAACCCTCAGCAACTCACTTAACCCTGTCTGCCTCAGTTTCCTTATTTATAAAATGAGTCGGAGAAGGAAATGGAAAACTACTCCAGTATCTGCCAAGAAAACACCAAATGGAGTTACAAAGAGTCAGATACAAATGAAAAATGACTCAACAACAGTGATGGCTCACACTCCCACCTGTGATTTTACCTGGGGAATGTGAGAATTTGCCTTGTGTCTTAAAGGGCCCATGCAGACAATGGGGCAAAGAAAAGTATAGATTATAGAAATTGTTTGATTTAATTTAATAAAAGTGTGAAGTACTTTCACATTGGCAAATAAATAGTCTGTCTCTGATCTTTTTCCTCCTTGGGGTCTTCCCTAGTCATCTTGATTTATTGTGCTGTCTACATTAGAGTTCTCTTGTTCCCTGGCCCCTATATAGTGCACATAATTCAAAGAACCAGTGAAAAAAACAGGTCAACATTATTACTCCCTGTTTTGTTCACCCTTCTTTCCATTTTTTCTCCATCCTGCAATGGTTTCTCATTAATATCCATGTCTTGAATTCATTTTAGGAAGCTCAGATTATACTGGAAAGGTTGCTGGAAAGCAACATATAGGAGTCTGCTTTCTGAGAGCCAGCCAAACTCAATAGATAGAGGATCATTACCTCTGACCACCTGATGAATCCTCTGGCCAAAGAAATCAAACAAAGAGATTAACTAGGACTCAGTTTTGTGTGGTCACTTTTTACTTTTGTTGTAATGGTAGAAGAGTGACACAAATTGGGGAGAATATGCTTAGAATCATACAATTTCTAAGCCATCTATAAAAGACTGTTTAGCTATTAGTACTAAAAATGTGAGGTTCTTGGGGCAGTCAGGTGGCTCAGCGAATAAGAGTACCTGCCCCAGTCGGGATGACCTGGGGATTGAATCTGGGCTCTGATACTTAGTACTATTCCCAGAAATAACTGGCCGTGTAACCTTGAGCAAGTTACTTAATCCCAATTGCTTTAAAAAAATGTGAGGTTCTTGTCCAAGAACCAATGAGTGTACAGATTATTGGAGGAATGAAGGATATGAATCCTGACATTATTATTATAAACAAACCAAGCAGACAGAAGGAAGTTGCAGTTAAATGGAAGGATGGTTTGCAGGTTTTCCTTGGAGAGGCAAATAAAAGGTTTGGCAGAATTGGTTTTAAAATTCATCTAAAAGCAAAAAGTAACATCATTTCATGGGATATTGCTTCATCTCATATTGTAATGCTCATGGTAAGTATTTGCAGAAAGAATATTTATAATAGAAAAGAGCTGGGAACAAGGTAAATTTGTTTGCTCATTGATAAGTGAATCATTAAACAAATTAGCTTAGGAGCATAATGTAATATTTGTCTACAATACCAAGGCCATAAGATACCATAGTACCATAAGAAGAGAAAACTATGAAGAATTTAGAGCACATGAGAAGACATATATATATATATATGTGTGTGTGTGTGTGTGTGTGCGCACATATATATATATATATAAACTGAAATAGACAGAATCAAGGAAAATATGTATATGTATGTATGCTGTACATACACATATAATTATTACAACAGCATGAATAGAAAAAATATAAATCAAAATTGAACAGAATGTAATGATAATTACAAAGGCTTGGGGTCAAGGAAGAGATGAAAAAATATGCTTCTCACCATTCATAGGAGAGGCAAGACACTGTTAAGAGTAGAATGAAATATGTGCTGTCAGAAGCAGTTAATTTGTTGGTTGATTATGCTGAGCTTTTAAAAAAATCATCTTTGTTATAAGGGATCATGCTGAGTAGGGGACAGGAAGAAAAATGTTAATAAATAAATGTAATATGAAAAAACACACTATTTTAAAAATTAACATGAAAATTATAGCAGCATACTTGTCTTTTGTAGAAGTTGAAGAACATAAATTAAATCAAGATATATTTTGATATTCTGTGATTTCATCCTGAGAGCATTTTAAAATGGGTTGGAAAGAGAATGACAAATAGATGAAAGATGGAAAAGATTTGCAACAAGTTTTATAATAATATTTTCTGTTATCAAAAGTAATGAAGCTATCTTTCTTGAACTCCAATATCATAGTCCTTCATGTGCTTATAAAGAAAAGAGAAATAAGATATATAGGTTGGAGATGAGAAAAACAGCTGGATTAGACAAAGGAGATTCATCCTAGGGGAGTGACACAATTTTAAAGAAATTGAAGGGTCACTTCACAAATACCTGAAGATGCCTAAGTTTCAAAGTTATTTAAGTCACTTATTCATGGTCACATACCTCGGAAATTTCAGAGACAGCATTCAAATCCAAATATCTGCTCACTCCAGGCTCAGTAATCTTTCTACTGCACTATGGTGCTTCTATTGACTATCTAATGACTGGAATGGTTTAATTGAAAGAATAAAAGTTCCTTGACAGAGGAACTTACAGTCTGAGTGAGGAGATCTGAAACCATTTTATAATAGGATCCACCAAAAAAAACCTGGAAAATTTTAATCTAGAATACAAAAGACTTAGGGGGGAAACAACATTAGTGTATGTAAAATTGTAAGTCTGGCACATGGAAGAAGGTCTAGATTACTTCTGATTGTCCCCAGACAGCAGAGATAGGACCATTGGGCATAAATTATAAGAAGGTAGATTTTGGTTCAATATAAAGAAAATAATCAAATTGGTCTGATATGCTGCCTGATTAGATAGTTCTATGTGACTAGAGGTCATCATGTGAATTCTAGGTGGTCACTTGTTTAGGATGCTGTTGATTGAATTCATGCTTTAGATAAGGGTTGGATTAAACAACCTCTTAAGTCCCTTCCAACTCTGAAATGCTATGATTTTATAACTTAGATCTTCCTATTATCAGGCACAGGGCACTTTCTTCTATATTACTTATGCCTCCATTTAAGCTTGGCTAACATTTAATGCAATTGAAAAATAATAACAACAAAATATTCTATACCCTTCAGTATAAGAAACGACTCATTAAATTGATAGGAAATAAATAATTATGAAATAGGTATACTCATTTAAAATTTTTTTGTTAGATTTTATTTTTCACCGAATGCTATTTTGAAGAAATATCATAAAATACATTCATGTACACACATATGTATACATATATGTATATAACATGAGTTTATATATTACATATATTCAATTATATATATGAACCTAAATGGAGGTAGATGTCATATTATATGTTAATCAAAAATAATATGTCTTGACTTTCTACCATTTTAAATTGAAATATGACCCTAGTGTCCCAACAATTTGGGCATACTTAGTAAATTTGTTTGGATGTTAACTCTATCATCATATTTGAAAATTTAATCCTACTGAAAGAAGGGAAATTTCCTGTCAAAAGGATAGATTCAGAAACTTATAATGAGGCAGTAGGGAATCAATCATGTGTGATACTAAGCAATTTATATGACACAAATCTATGAGAAGATGTGACATTAAACTTTGTTTTATCAAAGGGGAAGGGAAGGTAACTGGCACATTGACAAGGATAGACCACCTCCCATCACCTCTAATAGTAAATTTCAAGACTCACATGAAGTTGACACAGCCCGTGCCAGCAGGTGGAGCAATCCAAACGAAACTGAGATTGGTTGTTGGCAGATGACTCACGTGTGAGGCCACTACACTACACATAAACTGGTTTCCAAACTGGTGATCTGACATAATGCCTAAAGGGAAAGAAAAGGACATCATAATATTAACATAATAAAATATTTTTATAATTTTTAAACAACATATTGTGAATTTTTTTCTTTTGTCATCTGAAAATGACTTTGGTTTCTCCATTAGTTACACAAAAGCAACACTTTTTAAAAATAAAGCACCACTTTCCATAATCATAAAGAAATCCATTATTTTAAAAACATTTCCTAAACTGTAACTAAATGTGTTGAAGTTATATTTTTGCCATTTAAGAGAAAATTTTGCATTTGTATAGGGTTTTATAGTTCAAAGTTTCTTCATGTATTTTATCTCACTTGATCAATCAATCAATATCTATTTATTAGGAGCCAACTAAGTGCTAGGTATGATGCTAGGCATACAAACAATAATGACTTTAATCTTTGCAAGAAGCATGTGAAGTAGGTAGGGCAGATATCAACACCCCTATTTTACAGATGAAGAAACGAAGGCTCTTTTCTGGATTTTCATGACTCTTTTGTCTCATTTCTTCTCCTACCTATGTTTTGTTGAGAGACCAATAAGTCTGGGTATTTCCAAAGGCTCTCCGCCGAGGCAGGCTCTCTATATTATTTTCTCACTTGGTGGCCTCATCAGTTCCCATGGTTTGAATTATCTCTTTGGAGATTATACTCATATCTACTTATCCAGCCTTAGTCTCTCTCCTAAGCTCCAGTCTCCTATCACTGACCAGCCTGTTAGACATGTTGAACTGAATGCCCCTTGGGCATCTCAAACTTGATGTGTATGAAATAAAACTTATTTTCTTTCCTGAATTGTCCCCTCTTCTGAATTTTCCTGTCAAGTGACCCACTATCCTTCCAGTCATATAGGTTCTTAGCCTCAGGGTCATTTTTGATTCCTCTTTCTTGCTCACCGCTTAAATTTAAACAGGTGCCCAAATCTCATAGTTTCTTTCATCATCTTACATAGATCCCCTTCTCTATGCATACCAAACTCAAATCTGAGTTCAAGTCTTCATCACCTCGCACCTAGAATAGTGCAATAACCTTCTAACTGATATCCCTGTTTCAATTCTGCTTGCTACAATCCATCTTCTATTCAGCTGCCAAAATAATCTTTCTAAAGTTAGGTTTAACCATGTAACCCACAACAAATTCCAGTGGTTCCTTCTTACTTCCAGGATCAAATATTAAGTGATTTGTTTGGCATCTAAAGATATTCACAACCTGGTCCTTTCCTACCTTTCCAGTCTTCTTATATTCTACTCCCCACTAAGGTCTCTATAATACAGCCAGACTGACCTGATGTTCCTTGCATATATCCCTCCCTTTCCTTTCACTGTGCATTTACCTGGCTATTCCTCTTGTGTAAATTGTCCTCTTTCCCAACCTTTGACTCTTAGAATCCCTACATTGTATATATTTGATTATTCCAACTTGTGCATCCCCCATTATCATTTAAGCTCCTTGAGGGCAATAGCTGTTTTGGTTTCTCATTTATAGCCTTTGCTCTTAGTACAATCCATGGTACAGGGTAAGCACTTTGTAAATGCTTAGTGATTACATGCAGAAGTAAATGATCTTGGGTGCATAGTGCTCAAAATCCCAAAACTACAACTTCTGGAGTAAAGATGTACCACTCTGCAAAAACTTCTGGGGAAAAATGAAAAGCATTCTGTCAGAAATTAGGTTTATATCAATACCTCACACCATATCAATACATGACTTAGACATAAAAAGTTCTATAATAAACACATTAGAGGATAAAGAAACTAACCTTTTTATCTTTGGGTAAGGGAAGAATCCATGACCAAAGGATAAAAAGAATTGCAAAATATAATACGGAGAATTTTAATTCCATATAACTAAAAACATTTTTGTAAAAACAAAATTAAATTAGCTGAAGTTAGAGAAAAACATAAATTGGGGGAGATAATTGTAGCAAGTTTCTCTGATAAATGGGTCATTCCAAGACATATAAGGAACCAATTCAAATTCTAAGAAGAAAACCATTCTCTGACAAATGGTCAAGGGATATAAACAGATATTTAAGGGAAGAAATTCATGTTATCAGTTGCAAAATGAAACACACACACACCAGAAATTAGAGAAAAAATGAATTAAAGTAATTCTGAAGTTATCTCACACCCATCAGATTGACAAAATTGACCAAAAAAGGGAAAATGACAGATTGGAGGGATTCTAGAAAAGCAGGTACATTGTGCTGTTGGTAGAAATAAGAACTAGCTCAGCCACACTGGAAAGAAACCTAGGACTACATCTAAAAATAACACTAAAACTGTGTATCTTTTTGACTCAGGAATAATACTATTACTAGCCTTATATCCCTAAAGAGATAAAAAAAAAGAGGAAAAGGTCTAATATGTACAAAAACATTTATAGTAGTTCTTTTGTGGTGGCAAAAACCTGGAGACTTAAAGGGGTGTTTATAAATTCAGGAATGGGTGGAAAATTGTCGTATACGAATATAATGGAATACTGTTGAGGAGTAATGATAAAAAGGGATGATTTTGAAGAAACATGGGAAGACTTGAATGAACTGATGTGGAGTGAAGTGAGTAGAACCAGGAGAACAATTCATATAATATTCACAATACTATGGAGACTAAAAATTTTGAAAGACTTAGGAACTCTTTTTTTCTTTTTGGAGGGCAGTTGGGATTAAGCAACTTGCCCAAGGTCACGTGGCTAGTAAGTGTTAAGTGTCTGAGGCCACATTTGAATTCAGGTCCTCCTGACTCCAGGGCTGGTGCTCTATTCACTGCGCCACCTAGACGCCCCGACTTAAGAACTCTTGATTAATGCAATAGCCAATCACAAAAATATCACAATCAATGCTGACATAACCAAAAGGTAGTGGACTCAAGATGCAAAAGGAGACAAACATTTTTAGACACAAAGTATAAACTTGTTTTACTTGACTATTTATATTCACTACAAGAATTTTGATTTTGTTTTTTCCATTGGAAGGCAGAGAAGAGGGGAGGTAAGTGCTTCTTAACTGAAAACAAAATGGTACATTAAAAAAATTTCTTTAATTGATAAAAGAACTTAAGTGACTTGAATAGGGCCACAGAGCTTCTTCAATTCAAAAATTCATTTCAATTCAACAGCTACTTATTAAGCTTTTACTACACACAAGGTCCTTTGCTGGAGACCATAGTAGGTGTAGAGTTGGAGAGGGGAGACCAATGGAAGGCCTGTATTTTCTCATTAAATCATGAGGTACAATATCTTGCTAAAGCAGAATGTGTAGTGATAAAGTAGAATGCAGTGCAGTAAGTGGAAGTAACAATATTAGAACCCAGATCTTCTGACTCCTTGGTTTCTATTCATTGCACAATTTCATGCTTCCTCTTGGGGTGTAAGAACAGGTTTCCTAGTATTAATAGATTCAGTAAACATACAGCTCTAGCCCTGAACTGATCTCATTCAAAAGAACACTGCCCATTCCATATAAATTTTATTTAAAATTTTATCATTTAAATAACTCTCCTTTTCTTTAATACTCTTGGGTATTTGAGGTCAAGTAAAACTGCTCTGGGCTAATTAGAGATTCATAGATTCATATATTTAAAGCTGGAAGGAACCTACAAAAACCTGCCACTATGATGTAGGAGAAAGAACAATGAAGAAATGGTGCAAGGGAAAAATAACAATTTCACAGTCAGGAGCTCTTGGTTCAAATTCTATACCTAATGCTTACTATATCTAGCTTTGTGAAAGTCACTTGAGAGGGACAAATTGTTTATTTGTGCCAGTATATCAGATTTTTATTACCAGTATCAAAAATATAAATGGAGAATTTGCAACAAATTAAGAAGACATGAAGAAAATTATCTGAAATTATTTTGCCCAACTTTATGAGAATAATATCAACATCTTAAAAGAAATGAACATATTTTCAAATTTATCAAATGTATATTTCAGGAAATGTAAAGTGTTTTGTCCATCTTTCAGTAGCCCATTATAGATAAATAAGTTTTTTAATTTGTGGAGTCTTCTGCATCATATCTACTTTAGCTATAGTCAAATATAGCTTATTTCAGTAGGCTTGGTATGGTTCCTGGATGGTATTAGACAGGAAGTCAAAGCAGCACAGAGAAATTTTCATAAAAATCTTGAAAAAGTTTGATTAAAATAATAACAGGAATAATTGACATTTACCTAGCACTCTATGCTTTCCAAAATGCTTTACACATAAAATCTCATTTCATCATGATAGCACCCTGATAGGGCACTTAGGTAAAGAAAACATTATAATATTACAGCTTTTTTCACATGAAGATAAACTAAGGGGGTTATAAACTGAAGTAGTAATTGTCTGCATTGTCATTTTAAATAGAATAAAATATGTGTTGAATAATATTTTATATGTATATTTACTATGTCTCACATATTTTTCCACAAGTGGAAATAGTGAGACTCCATGAACCATGATTAAAATGCAGTTATTGATATTTGAAATAATGCAGAAATGCAACATGACATAACAGAACCCTAGACTTGGAGTCAGGATGAGCTGAATCCAATTTGCCCCCTGTCCTTATTAGTTAAGTGACCAAGGACAAAACACTTTAGTTCTCTGAGCCTCAGTTTCTTCAAGAGTAAGCAGAAGATAAAAATACATAACTGTAGTGTCCATTTCTCAGGGTTATTGAGAGTTGCCAATGAGAACCTCACATGAAAGAACATGAAAGTGCTTGCAAATCTAAAAGCATTATTTATGTCAATCAAAATATTTTGCTTTTTACAAGGTGAAAGACAAGCCAATCTCTCTGGGTCTCAATTTCTTCAATTATAAAATAAAAGGGTCAGAGTAGAAAATATCTAAGATTCTTTGCAGCTCTAAATATTAGACTTGTATGAGAAAAAGAGCTATTATAAAAAGCAGGAAAAACGATAATGTGCAGGCTATTTTAACAACAACCAAAAAAATCTACTTTAGCAAATTGTTCAGGAGTTTAAAATAATACCCTAAAAATAAAGACAAAATTTTAAAATGCTATACCTCTATATTTTAACACACTCTAATGACCCTGTGAATTCAACCAAGTTATTTTCAGGCACATACTGAGATGTAACTTGTCAAGCCACAGAAATCACAGGCTTAGGGTAGATGAGACACCCACAAGGAAAACCCAGGGTGTAGCAGGAGGACCAGCAGCTGGTGACTCAGTGGTTGTCACTTCTCTATGAGTCAGTCCTAAATCACAGTTTCAATGTAAGAGAAATTATATTAACCAAAGAGAAGATCCTAAGTTAAAATGAAAAATCAAACTTCAAACCACTTTTTGTGGGGAGTAAACTGAATGGAAATATCAGAATGAGTTTATTGCTAGGTTTGGTTTGATGTTTTGTTTTGTTTTTGTAGAATACTGGCAACCTTATAGTTATGTTCAAACATCTCTCACATTCTTCAAAATCATTCTGAGAAAGCGAGTTAATGTCTAGCCAGGATGTTTAGGAAAAAAATTCTTATTCTCTATTAGCTTACATTGTAAGTTAGATAAGTCAGAGACCATCACTCTTTGGGAGCAGACAAGTGGGAGCTTCTATTATAAATACTTATTGTGGTCCAGTTCATAGTCTAGAATTTAATTGTACAAGGAACCAAAGGTAAAAGTATTTGTATCAATATTGTACCAAACTTCTATTCTGTAGTGGAATTAGCATGCAGCCAGCAAGAAAAGTTGAAATTCTCAAACCCCAAATTTGGTGTGGGTCCTATTATCCATAGAAACAACCAAACGATAAACCACAACATTCTCTTAGAAATTATTTACTCTGCCTAGGCACTCTTGAAAACTATACTGTCTCTATGAGTTAATACTTAAAAAAAATAAGGATAGGAGTCTACCAGGTCATCACACACTAGAAAACTAAATGTTGTACTATTAACAATCAATAAATCAATCAACAAGTATTTATTGGACAAAGATTTTGTGATAGCCACTGTGGTAGAATACAAATGATTTATGACATAGGTTGGGAGGTTACACTTTAGTAAGGTTGAAAAAATTAATATATATGAAAGAATTAAAAAAAAACTAAGGACTGACATAGTTATATTGGATATATATGCAAAAAAGAATTCAGAGAAGAGAATAATTCAGTGTGGACTCAAATGGACAGTTTGAACTTAACCGAGGAAATGGTATTTAAGCTGGTCCTTGAAGGATAAATAGGATCAACGTAAGGAAGCCATTCAGGTAGGCAGAAAACTTTTGTAAAGGTATGGATATTGTGCATGCAAAGGCAACAAAGAAACATCACTTTGAAGGGTATTTCTTCTTCTTGAAATGTACTGCTCATGATAATTAAATGAAAAAGACACTATGGAAAAAAATATGAGAACCAACTATATCTGTTGCTAGAGATAAAGGGGGTAGAGAAATTCTACTAAGAACTTGGTAAGAAACTCTAAGTTAAAGCAATGTGCGTTATAATAGTTACCTAGTCACTGTAAGATAATAGTAGGGATGGGGTGTGTCTGTATGGATATATATGCATATATGTAATATGCGTACTTATATGCATATATGAAATGTGCTTGTATACACACATATTTTAGGAATAAGGAATGAGAATGGTCAATGGCTTGTAAACTATGTAAAAGTCTCAAACCTATATATCATGAATACTTTCTTCAATAAAAGAATTAAAAAGTGATGGATATGATAAGCAACAAATAACGTAAAATTAAGTTATTTTTGCAAACAAGAAATGACTCATTAATGATGTAGGAGATATTCTTCATTCAACTATCTGTGTAGTCAGATCACCTTGTTAGTCTTAAGACCAAAACCAATACAAAACCAAAAGAAAGACTAAAAATAAGAAAACTAGTTATTGATGATGAAATTAGGATCTAATCAGAAGAAAGGAGATCAAGATAGATTATAACAATTTCATACAGAAGTTGAACAAATCTAAATCAGTTATCATGAAGAGGAGACCAAAAAAAGCCTTTAAAAGTGCTCTTTAGTCATCAAGTAATTGACTTACATGCCAAATAGATGTGGCAACCAAGGGTAATACTATTTAATATAGAAATTCAGTCTGGATGGGTTTTGCAAAGTCTGAGCTAGTAGAAGAATCCAATGGGCACCCCCACACACACACCCTTAGTAGCGGTAGTTAGGGCTTTGTGGTGACAAATGGGCTCATAGTGTCCTCAGGCCACAAGAGAAGGCAAGTATATACGGCACATGTGTGGGTGTGTGAAATACGCACATATACACATAAAATACAGATATATTAAAGATTATAAAAGAAGTGGTTTATAGCAACTATAATCAGGCTTATTATAATAAAGAAATTAAAAGAAGAGCCAGAATAAAAGATGTCATCAAAGAAATGTAGGACAAACAAGAAGAAGAGCTAGTGCTCCAATGATCTTCACTTTGAGCTAATGTCAAGAGAAAGTGAGAAAGCATCCCAGAACATTGAGATTTTCCTGTGGTGAACTTATGAATGGACATAGATGAGAGGCATGGATAGGTTACAATCTGTATTATTTGAGAGAACATCTACATTGATGAGATTATGGATCATTTTGAGTATTTGAATGTTATTACTAGGGTGAGGGCAATGGGAATAGAGAAGAATTCATTGAAGGGGAAGAATAGACAAGGTTTAGTAAATGACTATATGTGGAAGTTGAGTGAGAAAGAAGAGACAAAAGCAACACAATGTTCCAAACTCTATATAAAATCTAGAATATTGTTTTCATTTTAGTTAAGTGATTATTCTCAAATTCAGTGCCACTTATTATAAAAACCAAATTTTCATGTGTCATATCTTTCCCACATTAACTGAGGAAGAGATGAATACTTTTCAGGTATCACATAAATTCAACCTTGTGTTCTCTAAGAGCTCCAGTTAGTCAAATAAGAATTTACTGAATAAACTTCACATGCTGAAATATCATGTGAGAAAATACAAAGAACTATGGTTTGTAAACTGTACTTGTAATTTATTACCTCTGGGAAAGGAAGCAGAATGTCTTTGATGAGCGCCCAGATTCCACAAGAAGTGATAACTATTTCCATTTTGGCCAGATTTACAAGTATCACATTGTAAAAGTGTTGTTTTTTTCACATTTGAATTTTTGCCCCAAGACCAGTTAAAAATAAAGTAAGTCCTTGTAAATTACTTCTTTCTACTTCACATTCCCTGCCCAAAAGTGCTTTAAAGACAATTTATCCTTTGAAAAATGTAATAATAATGGCAATCTGAAGATCTTCCCTGCCCCTTTGCCCCTTGATAGGCTTAAGTGACTCTGAGAACCTTCCCTGATTTGAAAATATATTCTGCCCCCAACAGGTTGAATGTGGTCATATGGAGCCTATGGTGGGAGGCTTGTTTTTCAGGAATGCACACACCTTGTTACTTTGTGATTGGGCAGTGGGTCTAGAGGGGTTGTGTCATTCTCTGACCCAGAAGAAGGCTATATATACCCTGATGTGAGGTTTTGCTTTGGGGCTCACTTTGGGAAGAGTTGTGTGATTTGGCCAGGTGAGACTCTAGGCAGCTGTTGAACCCCCTGGTTTTGAAAACCCAGATGTTGTTGCTTCCCTCTCTGGTAACTAACTAAGAGGGATGGGATAACTAAGGTATGGATGTAATGGTCAGACAGCTGGAAGCCCTGTCAGCTGAATTATGTTATTTTCTGTTGTAACTTCTGTTTGTATTCTCTGAAGTTCAGGATGCTGACTTTCCCCCCTAAACTAGCTAAATGATATATGTTTGATTGATTAAAGTAAAATTGTTAACCCTTTTTGAGTTGCTTTGCTTTAGAAAAGCAGATCTAAGAACCTGTATTAGCAGCTTTCCTGGATATGCTAGGGTGCTTGCTGCTACAAAAAAAATCATCTGGAAATTTAGTAATTGGCATTTTACTGAGTAGCAAATAAACATTCCTTGTCTCCTTAATCCCATTAGTGGTCACACAAAGAATAAGTAGGTATGGCAGAGTTTTTCTTTGCCAGCATTGAATTTCTAGAATATTAGATGGATGATGTCTTTAATTGATCTAAAGTTGCATGATTCCTTTTAAGACAGTGATACACATTTCTGTGTCTTCCGGGATATCATTTTCCTTGACAAGTCTTCAGTTATTTTAAGTTTGTGACTAAACCTTGCATGAACTCCATTTTCCTCAGGGATATATTGCCTGTGCTTTTAATATGAACACCTTAAAAACCACATAACTATAACTTGTATTGCCCCAATACCACATCTCTAAAATGAAACATAGGTTCTACCAAGAAAAATTCAAATTTCTCACTTCCAAGAGAAACACTGCAATTTTATCACACACTATGGTCATTAGTAGAAAATTAGAAAAGCATTACTCATTTGTGTGATGCATATTCTCTGCAAAGTAGTTTCAACATACAGCTTACTGGATTTTATTTATTCTGCAAAGGATTTTCCATAGTCAGGAGAAATATTCCATCATTTGTTATTTTTCTAGGGCTGCAGGAACCAAAACACCTGCAAGTAGGAAGTCATTAAACCAGATAAAAGTATACTAGGATTTCAGGGTCTAGCTTTTGGAAATTGAGGTATTGACATATAAAGTGAAATCTGAAAGTAAAAATGTCTGTTTAGCTCTCTGTATCATTTCAAGTCTTCACAAGGACATTCTAAAATGTTTGGTAATACTAAGAAACTTGAGTTTCTATATAAAAACATGTTAATGAAAGAAATTTAAATCCTCTGGAAGGATTGTCATCTCATTTTATTGAAATCCATTTTACTCTCTTAAAAAGAACATTAAAAAACCTTTTTAAAAAACCTTTATCATATTCTTTAAAAAAAATTCTGGAAATTCCATATAGGGTTGTTATATTCTAAGCAGCCAGTAGAAATGTTACATATTTTCTTTTTGTAATTTTTTTTTCCAAATGACTTTTTATTACATGGAATATGAGTAGTGGACGCAGTCTTGTAATTTTCTTTTAAAAACAGTGTCACAAAAATTGTTAGCTAGATTCTACTAAATGAAGTTAATTTGCCACTTACATTATTCTCTGGATATTATTATTTAAGTCCATAACAGGAAGTTGGTAAGGAAGAGTTACATATTTTCTATTCTATTCTAAGCTTCTCATTGAATTCTCAGGTGAATGGCTTCTGTTTACACAGAGAATTTGACCTATTATTTGTCTTCTCTGGCAGGTCAGTGTACTCAAACATTGCAGCAAAACCAACCACATTTTTACGTGTTGAAAAGTAATCATAGAAAACATCCCTATTTCAGCTTATCTCTTGAAGGACTGTGCTAGTGATAATGGGTAGGAAAAGAAGAGCTCCCAAGTAATATAACATGATTATGAGTAACCATCTCTCCCTCCCTGTGCTGCTCTTAGTTCCCTAAAGTTCTGGTTTGGGGATAACTGGTCTCAGATCTAAAAATATTAAGAGGCAAAACAGTCAGACAAATAATGCTTTAGTATTTTTTGTAGGTCATTTGGACTTCTTGGTAATGAAATCATAGGTCTGGATGACCACTACTCCCTCTATAAAAAATCGAATATGGGGGCAGCCAGGTAGCATAGTGAGTAAGAGCACTGGCCCCAGAGTCGGGATGACCTGGGATTGAATCCAGGCTCAGACACTTAGCACCCACCCAGAAACACCTGGCCATGTAACTTTGAGCAAGTTACTTAACACCAATTGCTTAGGGGTGGTCCAAGTGGCTCAGTGAGTAAGAGCACTGGCCCCAGAGTCGGGATGACCTGGGATCGAATCCGGGCTCTGATACTTAGCACCACACCCAGAAATAACTGGCTGTGTAACCTTGAGCAAGTTTCTTAACCCAGGTTGCTTTAAAAAAAATTTGAATATGAAAGTAATATACAAAATGCTTGGAGACCTATTTCATTTCTACCTCTACCATTTCTTATCTGGAAAGAATCCATATAAAGTCAAAAATTAATGTATTGATAGTTGTCCACCTTACACAGTGCATTGTATAAAATGCTGGGCGTAGGATCAGAAAGGTCCAGATTCAAATCTGGCCTTGGACACTTGCTATCCATGTGACCTTGGACAAGTCAATTAACCTCTCAGTCTCAATTTGTTCAACTGTAAAACAAACCCCCCCCCCCCCCAGGATAATAGCACTTACCACTCAGGGTTATGAGGATCAAATGAGATACTATTTGTAAATTGCTTGGCATATATCAAGCACATAAGTGCCTCTCTCTCTCTCTCTCTCTTTCCTTCTTTCTCTTCCTCCCTCCCTCTCCCTGTAGCCAATTACCTAGACATGTGGACTTTGTGAATAAGAGATCTCTGGAGGATGTTAGACTGTCAGAACAAATTCTCTCCCTGGGAGTTAGCTAGAGAACTATACTGCTTCTGCCTGATTTTCTCTGACACAGGGTACTAGAGCCCTCTATCTCTGTACTTGGCCTCTTGCCTATGCTTGTCTTCAACTCTCTTCACATTGGATATCAGATGCTAGTCCCACCCAATGGTCCTTCCTGAATCGAATTGACCTCTAAAACCAGTGACTGGATTGACTTTGCTCCCTGCCTGCTCCTGTGAGCTATATCAAAGATACACATCCTAGCTTTCCAGACAGGTTCCAAAACCTTGCCCTGACTCATTGACAGGATGTAGAAGCACAGAGAAAAATCTGTCTAAAAAAGCCAAACAAAGAGGACAGAAGAGGTAGAGATGACTCCTTATGTTTTTACAGAGATGAGAACCTGTTACTTCCAATATAGATTTCTTCTATGTGTACTTTGATTTCTAGTTGAAAGAGGCTTCCAGGGTCAATTAGTCCAGTGCCCTCATTTTACAGATGAAAATACTGAGGCCCCTAGAAGTTAAGTAACTTACTCAAGATAACAGATAGTGACAGGTCCAAGATTTGAACTTCAGCAGCCAAGTCCAGCTCTTCCCAATGTCACCTTCTTAAAGGCCATATATACAAATACACATATATATATATACAGCATGTTGTATACTGAGGGTACAGTCTTAAGATGATTGTTTCACTGTCATTAATAGCAAGAAAAGACCTAGAGAAATGTGATCTGCTTCATTTTTCATTCATTTGTTGTCTTTTTTCTAGTTCCATCCATAATGTTTGTGGGATAATCTGGCTTTGTTGGATTTCATATGAAGCCTTCTGTAGACTATTTTTGCTTCCACTGTTCTTCATTGTTTTATGAAATGACACTTTATCTTCCTTCTTCTCCATAATTTTTAAAGACAAGCTAGCTGTTATGACCTTGGTCAAGTCACTTAACCTTTATAGCCTCCAAACCCTAATCCCCCCCAAAACAATAAAAAAATAAAGACAGGGTCTCCTCTTGTCATCCAGGCTGGAAGGAAAGAGGCTACTCATGGACCCAGTCCCACTCATCAACACAGGAACTTTGACCAGCTCTGGTTCTCACCTGGGCTACTTTGTTCCGCCTTAGACAATTTATTAGTCCTCTGATCTCAATAGTACACTATAATACCAAGTAGAGTGGACATACTATCAACTTAGCCATACAACATCTTAGAACTCCTAAGGTTAATAGATCCACCAGCCTCAACTTCCCCTGTACCAGGGATTTTAGTTGTGTGCTACCACACCCAGTCATTAATAATATTTTGTAGATGAATCTGAACTCCAAACAAAAGCTGTTTCTTTACAGTCCCATTCCTTCTCTTATCAAAAGGATCATATGTAGGGGCAGCCAGGTGGCTCAGCGAATAAGAGCACCGGCTCCAGTGTCGGGATGACCTGGATCAAATCTGGGCTCAGATACTCAGCACCACACCCAGAAATAACTGGCCGTGTAACCTTGAGCAAGTTACTTAACCCCTATTGCTTAGAAAAAAAATTTTTTTAAAAAGGATCATGTGTTTGCTGGTGAAAGTACTTCCTGTGAAGTTATGGTCTCCTTGTTATGGCTACTACTATACTGTTCTTAAACATCCCTAAGAAATGGGAGGTGGAAGAGCTGAATAGTAAGGGTAGAACTGGAAGGAGCAGAGCAGATACAAGCTCAAACATGAGTTGGGACCAAGCAGAACTGAGAGGAAGAATGCTTATGGTGTCAGCACTCTGTCCATCTGTTCTGTCTGTGTTGATGTTACTTTGTCATACAGGAGTACTCTTTCTGTTGATTTGTATTACTTTGTAAGACAAACACATTCTGTCGATTTGTACACTTTGTTAGAAAGAAGCACTCTGTTGATTTATGTTGATTTCTCATACAGAAAGTGAATTGAGATGATATTGCCAGCAATGTATATAAATGTCATTGTAGCACTGTTGAGCTTTGTTTTCCTAGAAAAAGAAACTGTGAAGAGCTTGAAGTGGAGCAGTCCCCATTAGCTGCGATATGGAACAGGAACAGAGAGCTACCTACCTGTGAATCCAGGCAACAGTTGAGTGAATCCAGGCAAGGGTTGGGAAAGCTGCCTACCTCTGAATCTAGGAAACAGTCAGTGAAACCAGGCAGGATCTGGGAGCATGGAAGAGGAGCCATGGGTTTGCAAGACAGCCCTGAGTTAAGTTGAAAGAAAGATTTACTTGGGTATTCAGTGCTGACTGATGATATTGTAGCTTACTGTGACCTAGGGGTGGATGGCCGTTGCACTTTCCACTACCCCTTAAGGATGATTGGTTTAAGGATGATTGGAAGCCAGTCTGGAGTCAAGATGAAAGAAGACTTGGGTACTCTATATTGATTGAAAAGATTGTGACTTACTGAATGATATGTTTTGTGTAAGATTATGTGACCACCTTAGTAATAAGATGTTATATTCTTGTGAATGTTGTGTTATAGTTTTTGAATGTTTTGCTTTAGTTTATTGCTGAATAAATAGAGAGTTCACTGTGCTATGCAATTAGATCCTTAAAGTTATTCACAGCAGTAGTCCTCAGTAGAGCTGCTTGGCCTTGTAATTGGCCTTACAATAGTCTAACTATATAGACAACGAATTGAGAAATTACTCAGGAACTAGTAATTTCCTTCCTGTTTTGCTGTTCAGTCATATCTGACTCTTGTGACCCCCATGGGCCATCACATGCCAATACTGCTCATGGGGTTTTCTTGGGAAGGATATACTAGAGTGCTATTTCTTTCTCCTGAGGCAAAGGTTAAGTGACTTGCCCAGAGTCACAGAGCCAGTAAGCGTCTGAGACCAAATTTGAATTCAGGTCTTCCTGACTCCAAGCCCAGTGCTCTATCTACTGAGACATCTAGCTGCCATCCTGCCTGTTAAATGTCATTAATTTCATTTTTGTGATGTTCAATCCTTATTAAGTTGAATGCCTTCCAATCTCTTCTTGAAGAAATCAAGATACACAGATTTACACAGTAACAGTGATACTGTACAATGATCAACTGTGAATTACATAGCTATTCTCAGCAGTACAATGATCCAAGACAATTCCAAAGGACTCATGATGAAAAATGCTATCCACATCCAGAAAAAGAACTGATGGAGTATGAAAGCAGATTTTTCACTTTATTTTTTCATGTTTTTTTTTCTTTTGGATCACAATCTAATATGGAAATATGTTTTGTGTGATTACACATGTATAACCTATATCAAACTGTTTACCATCTCAGAGAGCATGGAGGTGAGAGAGGGAGAAAATATGAAACTCAAAATTTTAAAAACATGTTAAAATTGTCTTTAAATGTAATTGGGAAAAATAATATTATTAAATTTTTTAAGTTATATAACTTTGAAATGTCTAAGTACTCTTTAGTCCCTTTCATTTCTTAATCCTGATAAATTTTTTTCATCCTCCCATCTCTACTTTTGAACTGAAGTTACCAGGTATCAAACTAAGTATTGACTGATTTTTAGGATCTTGTCAAATTCTTCACTGAGTTTCTCTACTTTTCTTTCTTTTTTTTTAAGCAATTGGGGTTAAGTAACTTGTTCAAGGTTACACGGCCAGTTATTTCTGGGTGTGGTGCTGAGTGTCTGAGCCCGGGATTCGATCCCAGGTCATTCCAACTCTGGGGCCGGTGCTCTTACTCACTGTGCCACCTGGCTGCCCCTAAGCAATTGAGGTTAAGTAACTTGCTCAAGGTTACACAGCCAGGTGTTTCTGGGTGGGTGCTAAGTTTCTGAGCCCAGATTCAATCCCAGGTCATCCCAACTCTGGGGCTGGTGCTCTTACTTGCTGTGCTACTGGCTGCCCTGAGTTTCTCTACTTTTCATCCTCTGCAAATATTGGCTTAAAATCTGCAGTTTCATTCATGGTACTATTTTTGTTTATGCTTATTATTAGCATTGTAAAGTAAGAAGATCAAATATGCCATGATGAAACCAACTCTGACAACATTTCTGGTTCACCAAAGTACCCACACAACAAAAGGTACACTCTGTCACCCTCCATCCTACTCCAATACACAATCACAGTATGGAAATAACCCTTGGTTCTTGGAAGGTGCCAGTGAAGACAAGCCCTGACAGGTTTTTCCAAGATGAATATTATTCATATAAAGTCCTGGCCACAGGTACCCAATAGGCTAAAAAAAATCCTTTTGCTATACTTTACATACTTTCACATTCATCAACACTGTGGTACAGAGGAAATAGTGTTCAACTTTGTAGTGTTGACCTTTGGGACAATGTGTTCAAATCCTGGCTTGGTTATTTATTACTGGTATGACCTTGGGTAAGTCACTTAACCTGTGCTTCAGGAGGTTTCAGGAAACCTCTGTTTCCTGATCTGTAAAATTATGAGGATGGACTAGCTTACTTGTATGGTCTCTTCTAGGTCTAGATCTATAATCTACCTTGATCTATAATCTACTTGTTCACAGAAATTAAAAAAAAACTATGCCAATCCTGACCCTATGGACTGGAGAAACTTGAAGCATGGGAACTAATTAGAATTGTCAGTATGCATATGGTTTAGTTCTTTTTAAAATTTTTTTTGGCTTTTTTTTTAATGGGGGAAGGTAAGGCAATTTGGATTAAGTGACTTGCCCAAGGTCACACAGCTAGTTTTTGTGTTAAGTGTCTGAGGTCGGATTTGAACTCAGGTCCTCCTGACTCCAGGGCCAGTGCTCTATTCATTGTGCCACCTAGCCACCCCATATAGTTTAGTTCTTTCAGCAATATGTTAACTTATTGATTGTTGGACAATGACTATTCAATAAATACCAATAATCAAATTAATATTTTAAGATAGACTAAAAACTATATGATTCATAATATGCTCTGCCTTCTTTCCCACTAATCTATCATTGTTGATGCAAAAAAAAAAAGGATTTACAAATAAAAATTTTATATTTTAATGTTGTATAGGTTGCCATGCACAGCCAAAAATTTAAAAAAATCATCATCTGGCATTAATCTAGTGAGGCATCTAGCTGGTTCTCAGATAGCAGACCTAGCTTATCATTGGGTCCATGTTCAAAACCTATTTGGTTAGCTAGCACTTCCAAAGCTTGTGCTCCAATGATATAGATTTCTCTCAGATCAAGGAACCCATCTCCAAATCAATGAGGCATCAGAGTAGGACTTTCACAAAATTCATTTAAACTTTAATAAATACTGTGACTTAATTCACATACATATTTGCAAAGAAAAATTGTAGAAAACAATATTATTGAGATAGTTATTCATCCTAAGACAGACACTAGTACTCACTCAGAGCCCCAAAGTCACTGCTATGGGGCATCCTCATCTACCCAACTGGGTTTCAGCAGTGTTCTATTCAGCTCCTCCAGCATACTACGTCTCCCTCTTCTTAACCATCTGAGAAAATAATGTTTAAGTGAGCTATGTGAATGTCTCACTTATATCATTTTCTTGATTAACCTCTCTCTCTCCCAGAATGAGAGATGGGTAGAAGCCAAGGAAATTGGCTGATGTTGCTGTATCTCTATCCAGTGAATGTGTGAGGTCAGGGAAAAGTAAAGTGAGGATAATAAGAAAAAATAAGAAATAAATGGATCACTGGCTAAGAACATTTTCAAAGGAAAGTATTTGCACTTGTTCACTGATGTTTTCTTTGTTCCTATGAATTACTATAGACAAAAAACCCCCAGCCTATTAGATATTGCAAAGAGCAAAAATCAGTTACTTTGTGTAAATTAGGACCTCAAATTAGAAGTTGTTTCTCGAAGTGTTTCTTTGATAGCAAATCACACATAGAGCAAGCATGTTTTTTTAAAAAAAGGTTCTATAAGGATTCTAATTATTTTTTAATTTTAATTTTTTAAATCTTTTTGCACTTAATAGCACTTTATTTTTTCCAATTACATGTAAATATAGTTTTCAACATTCATTTTTGTAAGATTGAGTTCCAAATTTTTCTCCCTTCTTCCCTTTCCTCCCCCTTCCCCAAGATAGCAAGTAATTTGATATAGATTATACATGTACAATCATGTTAAATATATTTCCAAGTCATATTGTAAAAGAAAAATCAGAACAAAAGGGAAAAAATGCATGATAAAATAAAAAAATAAGTGAAAATAGTATGCTTCAATCTACGTTCAGATTCCATATTTAGCATTTTTTATCCCAAGTCTTTTGGAATTGTCTTGGATCATTTGTATTGGTGAGAAGAGCTAAGTCATCGTAAAAAGTTACTGTTACTGTGTGCAATGCTGTCCTGGTTCTGAGCAGTCTATTCTTTACTGTCTAACAGGAAAGAGATGCCATTTTCATAGCTTATCTGGGATTCTATTGAAGGCCTCAGCCTGGATTTGCCTGGAGGCTGAATCACTGACCTATAATGAGTACTCTATCTGCAGCTTTAAATCCAACACTTTTCTGAAAAATCTGAGAGATAAATAATAAAGTGAAAATATAGCAGATCAAAGTATCTTGTGCATAGTAGGACAAGGTAAGCTATAGCTAAGAAGGAATTTCCAAAACAAACAATTGTCAATGTTTTAAAATACCTACTTGTCATGCCAGTGAAAGAAAAGGAATGATAGTCCTACCACATTGGAAAAGCCTCAAAGTACTCAACTGGTGATAGACAGTAAACTTATCACCTGTGAAGCTGGCAGCCTAAGACCAGAGCTGTGGCTATGCTGAACCACACCCAGGCTTGTGCACATTACTTCAGTTTGAGCAGACCCTATGATATAGATGGAATTTCAAGGAAGAGGTCCTTTGGTTTGCAACAGATAGGATTATAAAACCTGTGGGAATTAGCAGGGTGCAGTTGACCAGTAATTCTTAACCACCTAGGCAGCTAAAGCACAAAGTTTTCTTTGTTTCATGCAAAGGATTTGCACTAGTAACATGGCCCTAGGCATCCAAAGCATGAGCATATAAAATAACCAACCACAAGCCCAGGGGTCGTACTACCCCTTCCTGATTGAGATGTAATTGACTCAAAACACACTATGTACATTTGTTTTAATGGCTTTTCCTTTTTTTTTCCAATCAAGGGGTGGAGTAGGTGACAGAGAAAGAAAATAAATGCTTGTTAATTGAAGAAAAAATTAAATTAAAAGAACAAAGAGAAGGGCTACCCTGCCTCCTCGGAACAGAAAGGTTTTTCTACTCTATGCAAGCTGAACCACTGTTCAAGTATCATCTCCCTGGAGAAAATGGGAGATGAAATGGAAGTGTGGAGTTCAACAGATGCAGTACTACAACAAGCAACATTTATCATTGCCCTTTGTATTCTTATAAGCAAAGTAATATATAAATATATAAATATTTATATATTTATAAGTAATATTTATATTTATAATATTTATATTTATAAGTAATATATAAATATATAAATAAGCAAAGGGTATTCTTATAAGCAAAGTAATTTTTTATTCTTCTTCTGTGGTTTATCAGTCTTTTGTGCCACCCCAATACCTGGGCTTAGGACAGCTTCCAGCAGCCTCCCAAAAACAAGCAATGAATTTTTCAGCCCCAGAAACTCATGATCACCAACAATTAATATGGAAAAGTTTAGTCAATTCCACTGGTGAAGGGATTCGCCGACTTTGACAAAATCACAGCTCACTGGCTAAGTGAATTCTGATCAAGAAAAACAGCTCATTGACTCCAATAATATAGTCTTTCCTCAATGTTTTTCATATTTTGAATCTACTTGTGTTTTTCATTAATAATATCACCAAAAATAGACACCAAAATTCTTAATATAGGTCCAAAATCCTTATCTACTGTAAATCTTGGAAAAGGAGAAATTTGTAATATCACTATCACAAAATTACCACTAAATGTCATCAAGTATATGAATATCACCACACTAATTAGCAAACTATTTTTTTCAAAATCTACAATTACCAAAACACAGATTAATGTTAAGGTTAGCCAGTCAAAGGCAGCTAGAACTGGGATCATAGGATGTAATTTGGACTAGGTGAAAAATTAAAAGTCATAAAGTTTGGATTATTTATTTTATTGTTGAATAACACATCAATTACAATACCAGAGACAGAATGCAAATTAGATCCACATGGATTATTTTTATCTAATAAAAAGGACTTTCTTACCATGTTTACATTTTAGCAAACATTGTGATTACTAAAAATTCTATCCAAAACGTTATCCACAATCTTTTATTTAAATGAAATTAAATTGGTCTGGTGGATATAGACTTTCTTTCTCACTCCTCCTTCATAGAGGGGTAAAGTATAATATTACCTGAATGTATGGAAATTTATTAACACAATTTCAATTACTCATAACAGAATGAACACATGTAAAGTCTTGCAAAGGGAGATGGGAATCCACCTTCCAATTTTCATCTTTCCCCTAGAGGCTGAAACACTATTCTTCTCACAATTCAGTTTGTGTGTAGTGGTTGGGGCACAATGCACTAGGCAGTTTAAGGGTATTCATTGTCAGTGACGATGAGCAGATGATTTACAGCTGATGTCTAAGTGATCCTTAGAGAACAGCCAAGCACTAGGCTAAATGCCTCAAATCAAGAAAATTTAGTAATAGGAAACAGGCCTGGCATTTAACAACAGAAATAAAAAATGCTAATAAGTTGTTCTACTCCAGAAAAACAAGCCAGGAGAGGCAAAGAAAAAATATTCATGACTTCAAGTCTTTCCAGAGAGGTTTTCATTTGTTTTTCTTATTTGCATTTATTTCTACTACCTATTTTATTGATGTCTTTCCAAACCATTTTTATCTATAGACCTTCCAAAGTCCTCTCTTGGTTTTTTTTTTTCCAGATCTACACTGATCTCATTAAAACAACATCCAGAATTTCCCTTCTCTTTTTTGTTTCAATCTTGGTACTTTTTCTAATTCCTTAATTTTTCAAAACTTTTCATAATTTAAAATCCTTTACATCATACTAAAAAAACTGTAGAACAAGGATGTCTATTTGTCAGAGAAAGCATGCAATGGAAGGTGTGTTTTATGAGAGAGCAGTCACTTTGTTAAAAAAAGGTTGAGCTAACCTAGCAGATAGTTTTCTTTTTAGACCTAGGGATAATGGGAGAGTGGTAAGTAAGATAATTAGTTTGAATTAGAAATTTTAAATAAACACAGAGAAACAAAGAGTAAAAGCAAAAATCTGAAACTAAAACCAAATAATAAATTTTGGTGCTATTAATAAACGTTTGTACAGTATTTCAAGCCAACAAGAAGGCTGATGTGGAAAATACATTGGACTGGGGATCAGAAAAGCAGAGTGTGAATCAATCACTCAATAATCACTTGTTAAGTACCTACTATGTGCCAGCTGAGACATATTACTGGCCAATCCGTGATTGGGTTTTTGATGGCTCAGAGTGAGTGTATTTAGCAATTGTTTCCGTTCTGGCCAAGACACACTTAAGGTCTTCTCCTCTAAGATTGATTCTTTAGGTAAGTCAAATTCAGTCATCTTTTGCCTCAGTTCTTATCTAGCCCTTAATTCCTGGATGGGCATTGCCTCAGACAAACTGAGACCTGGGAAAGACCTTAGGTTAAAAAGGCCAGGTTCTCCCAATACCTCCAGGGCCATCCCGGTCATCCTGATCTATGTACTGCCACTGGACTCCAATGACTCTGGAGGAGAGAGTGAGGCTGATGACTTTGCACAGCCCTGCCTCACTTAAACCCAATTCAATTCACTTGCAAGTCAAGACATCATCCTCCTGATGATCCTCTTCAAGAATGTGCAAAAATGCTATATGCCAGGCAATGTATTAAGTGCTGAGGATACAAATAGAGCCAAAAGACAGCCCTTGCCATTAAGGAGTTCACAATCAAATGGAGGAAGCAACAAATGAACAAATAACCACAAGAAAGCTCTATACAGGATGAAAAGGAAATAACTAACAGATGGAAAGACTAGAATTAAGAGGAGTTGGGAAAGGCTTTCCTTTAGATAATAGTATTTTAGCTGGGATGTGGAGGAAGTCAGGAAAGCCAGGAGATGTGGATGAGGAGGGAGAATACTCCAGGAATGGGAGATGGCCCTGAGAAAATTCCCAGAGCTAAGAGATGGAGTGTGTTGTTTATGAAACAGCAAAGAAGTCAGGGTCCCTGGATCAAAGAGTATGGGGAGTATTAAGGTGTGTAAAACTGGAAAGGGGTGGTGGTGGCAAGGTCACAAAGCTTTAAATGCCAAACAGTATTCTGTATTTGATTCGGGAGGTGACTGTCATATATACTGAGTGATCTTCAGCAAATTTCTAAAACATTTTCCACATCTGCAAAATCATAGGGTAGGACCACCAGATGATCTTCAAAGCCCCTTCTAGATATTTTATTCCACATTGAAAATATGTTTGGAATCAAAACATAAGAGCTTTGGCCATGACAAGAATTCCCCCTCCACCAGACTTGTGATTTTGAGTATAGGGATCTATCAGTGAGTAGATTCCCTTTCCCATTATAGTTTGTCACCTGCCATGCAACTCAAAGACTTAGTGAGTTGCCTTGAGTACTAAAAGATGAAGTGATTTGCCCAGAATCACATGACCAATGTTTCTCAGAGTGATGATTTGGATCAGGGTCTTTTTGATTGTTAAGGCCAGTTCTCTATCCATTGTGCCACAGAGCCTCTTACAAAAGTCTATAAGAAAGGATTTTTTTTGGTTTGGTTATGCCTATTTATTACAATTGTTTTTATCTTTTTTCTTTTCCTAATATTGGGCAGCTAGGTGGCACAGTGGATAGAGTGCCAAGCCTGAAGTCAGGAAAACTACTTGAGTTCAGATTTGGTCTCACACCATAGCTGTGTGACCTTGTGAAAGGCACTTAACCTTTTTTGCCTCAGTTTCCTGATCTGAGAAATGAGCTGGAGAAGGAAATGGCAAACCACTCTAGTATCTTTGCCAAGAAAACCTCAAACGGGGTCACAAGGAGTTGGACATAACTGAAAAAGATTGAACAACAATATTGCAGGAGGGTTAGGGAGGGCAAGAAAATAAATTATTGTTATGTGAGAAAAATGTAAATATAAGAATAAAAATAAGAGTCAATGAGACTATTATAAGAATAGTATTCCCAATAATTATCATATATATGAATCATATGATCATATTTATTACATGTTATTTTTATCCACTGTGTGTATATGTGTGTATATGGCAGGTAGTTGGCTCAGTGGATAGGGCACTGGGCTGGGAGTCAGGAAGATCTGACTTCAAATCTGTCCTCAGACACTTACTATCTGTGTGATCCTGAGCAAGTCATTTAAACTCTGTTTACCTTAATTCACTAGAGAAGGAAATGACAAACCACTCCATTATCTTTGTCAAGAAAACCCCATGGATAGTACAATCCATGGGATCATGAAGAATCAAGACACAACTGAATGAATACATATATATCTATATATATCTATCTATCTATATATATATATATATATCTGTTTATCTCTCCATCTACATATATATGGCAAGGTTTGCACGTGCCCAGACCACATACATTGGAGATACCCAGGAGGGAGATAGCAGAGACCTGCTTCTGGGAGAAAACATTCCATGTCCCCCCCCATCTCATGGGTAGGAATAGCCTCTTTCCTTTGGCTCTGTAGCCAGAAAGGGCTACATCTTTAAAACTGCCAGGCTGGGACAATCTTTGTCTTTCCAGCACTGTGCAAGGGCTAAAGGTCTTGTTCCTCTATAGCATGGGCTCCATGCCAGATATAGGGGAAATCATTCCCTTTCCCTTCTTCCCTTTGGCCTCATGGCTCTGAGAAATGGGCTTTGGGGTTTGGAGATGTTCTGTTTGTCTTTTTTCAGTTCTAGTTGCAGGCAGTGGTGTCCCCAGAATTGAATATAGAGCCATGGCAACCTTGGAGTCACAATTACAAGCCAGATGTTGCTGACAATCCAGCAGAGAATATTAGAAAAGATCGAGTACTGGGACACAAACTAAGACAGATTCTGAATTTGGTGCTTGGTGTGATTATGCTATATAGTGACTGGGTTAAACTATGACCCAGAACCTCTGCTCTCTAGAAACCCTGAGGATTATGAATGGCGGAATATTTATATGTTCTTGCTATACATTTGAAGTAAATATACATTTGTAAAAGTTAATTGAACTGTTTAGGTGGTTAATTGGTGCTGGGATACCTAAAATTGAGGGAACACAATCATTAGGGGCTTGAGCCAATGGCAGAGACTAGACACCCCCAAATCCTCCTAATGGCACCCAGGAACCCTGAGAGAGGGATGAAATGTAATATACTTGGCTCTTAAGTAGTCAATGTTACATTAGATTAGACAGATGGATGGATGAATGATAGAGACAGATAGACAGACAGACAGACAGATAGATAGACAGACAGACAGACAGACAGACAGACAGACAGACAGGTAGATAGATAGATAGATAGATAGATAGATAGATAGATAGATAGATAGATAGATAGATAGATAGATAGATAGATAGATAGATAGATAGATAGATAGAATAGTATTTTATACTTACCACAACTATCTCCTTCAGGATATGTACAAATAACAGAAATACAATTGACCTCAGAAGTCTTCTAATCTAACCTGTAGATGACCAATTGCCCCCTTAAGAACACTCTAGAAAATCTGGCCATTGTGTGAAGGCATCCAATAGACAGTGATTTCCTTGAAGAAAGACTGCTTTTTAGCCTTTCTTTGTATACTCAGCACTTAGCAAAGTTAGGCCGCCAGAAATGATAGAACATATGGGTTGGACAAAGGCAAAGTGTGGAGGGACTCTCACCTTTAATATTCTATACACTGAAATTCTCTTAATAAGATGCTATGAATTCACATGCTGAAGTCTTTTCTAAAATGTGGTCATCATAATAAATAAAATATGACTGTAAAGCCATAGTAGCATTTCTGCCACTCATTCTATAAATACTGAACTCATTTCAAATATTTCTCTAACATCTTCTCCCAATCCATTTGCACAGATACTGAAAAATTTCTGCCTAGCTACTTACTTTCTTTTTTAAAAAATAATTTTTGTTACCATCTAAAGTTTTTTATGTGATCAAAATTTCCTCCAGTATCTTTCCATTGCCTTCTTCATATAACATCCTATACCATAAAACAAATATTTTCAAACACAAAAAAAGAGAAAAGTCAACAAAACTGAGCAATAAATCAAAAGTCTAAAATATATGCACCATACCACACCAGGGGATTGCCTATCTTTGCAAAGGGATGTGGTGGAGTGTCTTCTATAATATTTTAACATTCACTTTTAAATTTTTTGTGGTTGTTCTTTCCATTTACATTATTGTAGTCATTGCATATGTTATTTTCTTGACTCTTCATCAGTTCATATAGACGGATGTTTCTATGCTTCTCTATATACATCATATTAACTGTTTTGTCAGTAACATTACATTCACGTACATCCATTTGTCTATTCATACTCACAGAAAAATTACTACTATAAATATTTTCATATTCATGGGGACTTCCTTCTTATCAATGTTTTCCTTAGGATATGAGCCTAGCAACAGAATAGCTACTCACTTTTATGTGAATTATTTCAAAGAATAGCTATAGGTAATTCTATTCTATGAAATGATAGTCAACCTGAAAATATTGTGTACATAATAATAAAAAGAGGAATAAAATTTTAACTGGTAAAATTCAACACCAGTGACTCATCATGACATGGTGACTATCCAAGGTTTTCAAAGTCCACACCAATGAAGAAAAAGTTTACGGGGGCTACCTTAGCAAACAAGTTTAGAGAGGCTCAAAGTTGGGGCACTAGCTGATGGAATTTTTTCCACTAAAAATTAGGAAACTACTTACTAAGTAAGATACAGAGTGTTTACAATATATATTGATAGATAAAGGACCAAGTCTGAGGAAATCATTATTCCCTTAATTATGGAAGCACTATAATGTGTGTCATGGATAAATTGTCTTTTTCCTTACATGACAATGATGAGGTACCAATCACATATGAACTTCTGTCACAGAAAGTCTGATACTTTGAGCATTAATTTTGTTTTAACCAGTAATATATCTTAGGCAGACAGGTCACAGAATATAGTGAATAGCCATTTGCAGCTATTATCAACATGGTCACTGAAAATCAAATATTTCACAAGGAAGAGAAATTGCCACAATATAACACACTAGAGCAACTTAAAATTAATAAGTAAGGCAAGATATATAAACAATAAATAAGTGGATAGATAGATGATTGATAGGCAGAAATGTAGACAGAATGACAACTAAATAAACCTGGAACAAGAATTTTTAAAACAAATTTGATATTCCTCAATACCTCAAGTGCAAAGTAGAAAAAAAGACACCTGGGAAAGCAACAAAGACAAATCACTAACTTGCTTAACGTTAGATTGCCATGGTTTCCTCCTTTACTAGTGTAAACATGTAAGCACAGTCACATTAAAGTTGAAATGGGTATAAGCTGTATATTATAGCATGACCACAAAATGAAAAACCTTAATGTGCCCCAGATGCTCCCATCAATAATGTAATTAATGATGACATAACTAAAAAAACCCATTGCCCCTTGATAATAACTACTATTGGACTTTTGCATTTGTATTCAGTGCCCTTTATATGTAAGAACCCAAAACACTTCATTTTCACCATCTTGGGGAATTCTAGAGGCAAGTACATTAACACTTCTTACAACACCCCCTAGGGGATTAAAGTATTTAAGGTTTTATTTTAATTATTATGTGCAGGAAGTCAATTATTACATGCAGTAAGTCAGTAAATGTACTCCTGCTGTTTTATGGGTACTTTGATGATACCAAAAATGAATGTTATATGAAGGAAAATATGTTTTAAAAACACATAGAAACACATCATAATAGGAAGAACATTATACTTGGAATTACAAAGACCTAGGTTTGAAGTAATAGCTCACAATTTGATAGTGCTTTAAAGTTACTCTATGCATTCTTCACAAAAAATTCTGCAAGGTAGATTGTGTAAAAATTATTATCCCCATTCTACAAATGAGGAAACTGAAGCTGAGAAAGATTGTTGACTTGCTCATGCTCACATAGAGACATACAGAGTACTGGGCCTGGAGTCAGGAAGACCTGAATTCAAATCCAGCCTCAGATATTTACTATCTGTACGACAGTGACTTCACCTCAGTCTGCCTCAGTTTTTGAAACTGTAACGTGCACTAACAGCACCTACATCCCAGGGTTGTGGTGAGGATCCTGAGGTCATATTTGTCAAGTCTAGCCCAGTGCCTGGTGCTTACTGTGTCCCTCCTTGCCTCCCTCCCCTCCACAGAGATAGTAAGTGTTAAGAGTCAGGACACCATCAGAGGTCTTCTAATGCCAAGTTGAGCACTCTTTCCATGAACTCTTTCTTGCTCTCACAAATCGATGTAAAAGCTCTTTGTAACTATAATTTGCTAGATAGTTAGTGACCTGAAATGATCCAGGCATAAACAGGATGAGTAGAAAACCAAGACTGCTTTACGAATACAGTGGGGTTAAATTTCACATACTCAAGCCTAGCACTAGGTACCGAGAAGCCAGCAAGAATCAAACTGCAACGATTAAACACCAGGTGGTTCATTTTGAGCAAAGGTGTCAAAAAGGACAGAAATCTGAGAGGCAGAGTCACAAAGAGTGACAGGCCCTAAAAATAGTTGCTATCCCCTCAAAATGAATGACAATCTTAATGTATCCACTGCTTGCAATCAATGACAGTACACTGACTGTACTTTTCATTTCCAACCACCCACACAACCTTGATATTCCCAAGAGCATCATCTGTCTCCATGCTCCAAATGACAACATAGCTTTCAGCCCTGGAAGTTTTGGAGGGGGAGCTTGTTCTTCTCTTTGTTTCTAAACAGTCAGTGGAGCTTTTATCTTTGTAAATACTACAGAAAGAAATCTCAGATGGAACATCAACAATGTCTTAAGTGCCATCCTGCACAGAGGCTGGAGGCTTCAATAGTAAAAAGAAAATGCTTTTTCACTTGAAAATGTGCTTTCCTTCAGTCTTATAAAAGGGAAAAGTTGATATGATGAATGTTGTGATACCCGTTTGATATCTGATATTGAGCATTTTAATGAATCTGTTTTGAGGCTTTGATCCTGGAAACTAGTTTGGATTTCTTAGCCTGTCAATGGAAGTAAAATAATGAACCAGTTCCCATATGTATGATAGTATTATCTCCACTCAATATGTATTGAAATAAGATTAATCCTTCTCGGTTTTAAACATTTTTGCTTATTTTTATTTTTTTTAAATTTACTTTGCCTTATGACTTTGCATGTATAATGGGGACCAAATTGCTTGCCTTCTCAGTGAGTGGGGGAGGTGTGGGAGGGAGGGAGGGAGAAATAAAATTTGGAACTGAACATTTTAAAATGAATGTTTTTTTAAAGGGTAAAGAAATGCTGAAGCATCCATTGCATGCCTAATACAGAGAATTGGCTAAAATATTTTAAAGACTTACTTTGCCTTGATGCCTTACTCACCTTTCATGAAACAGGATTAAGGAAATATTTAGAGGATTGCTATAAAGAGGGCTTAAGAGCAACATATAACTTGTTTCCTTTCGACAGAAGAATGTAATATAAGTGACCTAAGTTTTCAGCACTGTACTAATACAGGAAAAAATCCTGGCCATATGGGAATATCCTCATGACAATACTTTCAGCCTCTATAGAGGGCTTATGGAATCAAAAATACAGGCATTAGGCAAATCATCACTTTTTTCTATTTTATTTCCAAAGGGACGGTGTCATAATCCAGATGGTACTTTATGCATTACTCATAAGCAACAATTAAGGAAAGAATAATTAGCACTCACTAATTTCTGCCTTAAATAAGGATGAACTATTTCTATCTGCTACATTTTAAGGGAAGCATCAAATTTTGTTTAAAATGAATCAATTTAGCTATAACCTTGGCCCAAAATGAGAAATTCTAGCACTACCTTGTTCATAGCAAGAACCTAACAAATGTATGACAAGGTGAACTGAAATTGAAAGTAGATTTTTTTTTCCATTTCCCAATTAAAACTGAAAACATATATTCAGCAATCCTCCTGAAAAACATACCATATGGGTGTTTCAACATCTTAACAAGTGTCAGTTAATATTTGCCTAAAACAATTTAATGAAACTTTTCTATGTGGATCTTGTGACCACGCAAATGTTATTTATGCAATCGTTCTTTTGCATACAATGCAGACAAGCCATGATACAGTGCTTTCATTTAAAAGGGAAACTCCATCATCCAGACCATTTATATTTCCCAGTTTGATAATATTTCCCAAATGTCAACCCTTAAGAGAAAGATTACTTCATTATATTGCCTTACTGAAGAAAAACACAGGATTTGTTATGTTTCCTTTGGGCATGGAAATATGAAGTCTAAGAAGAATCTAAACAACTTTTTGTTTAAGAATATATTTTATATACCATTTAAAATCTACTGTATGAAAGTTGCTTGACTTCATGTATGACTTAGATTTTTTAAAAAATAAGAAAAGCGTCTGGAAGAGAATGTCGTAAGACACCTCAACGTCAAATGTGATTGCCCTAAAGGGTTAATTTCTAAGGGAAGGAAGGGAGAAATACAAACTGCTTTAATTAAAATTTCTAATTCACTCTGTTTATAGATAGCAATAGACCTTCCACCCCAAAATCTACCCTCTGGTATTTTATAGATGAGACCTTTTGGCCATACATTCTATTTTATTGTTACGGATTCTAGTCTACATTTCTCACTGCCATCACCCCATAACTAGTTTTTGTTTGCGTTCAGGAGACTAAGTACTTGGTGTGGGTTCTTTCATCCGAGGATAGCAGAAAGACTGCTACCAAGGCAGTCTCAGAAAAATGGCCTCTGCTACTTACTCCTGGGATATCCTGGGGCAAGTCACTCGACTCTCTGGACTTCAGTCTTGGTGTCTAAAAAATTAGGGTGTATGAATCTCAATTACAGGAGCAGACCATGAAACAAACCTCTTCATCAGAGGGGTCTCTCTAGTGAGGAACGCTGCATAAGCTCTAAGACTCCATTATTGTGCTGGTTGGTTTTGCTTAACTGTTTTTCTTTGTTACAAGGAAGTGATCAACATGGGGTTTCGGGGAAGGAATGAGGTATATGGCTAACTGACTACTACAGAAATAAAAATAAAAGCCATCAATAAGTTTTAAAATGAAATAAAATGAATGAGTTGGACTGTATTATCTCTAAGTGTCTTCCCAACTCTAAATCCTAATAAATACTGAATATAGAGATATAACAATTATCTTTATATAATTTTTAAAAGAAATTTTATAATTACTATAATACCATCTAATTGTTATTTAATACTATACAGTCTCTAGGCAAAATCCAAAGTAATCTAAATTTTATCTTCTGTGTCTTTTCCCCTTTCCATTTCAGTTTCTTTCTTTCTTTTGGATCCCTACTAAACCAGGTGTCCAGGTCCTTTTTTGTTTTTCCCATTTGTCAAAATGTTCAATATCTCTAGCTGAATAGGGCTGAATAAATAGATTCACATTATAGCATGAATGATCAATAGCAGCCTGTTATAGTTTTCCTCCTAGGGGCATTGGAGTAAAATATAATCTCTTGACATCCTTTTGAAAATGGTGTGGTATGGCAAATATTCATTTATTTATTCACCAATGATCAGGGTTTGGGAAAGTATGGGAGCATGGGAAGCAACAAGGAAACAAGTATGTCCAAAAGGAAAGTGGGATTTCAGGCATCTGGGATAAGCCTGATGGTTGAAAATCTTTGATGTAACAATTGCTTTAAGGTATGCAAAACATGATAAAGTTGAATCTCATAACAATGCTGTCAAATATCAGTTGAATCTCAAAACAATGCTGTGAAGTAGATATTTCTGGTTAAGTGGGTTGTCCATAGTCATATAGCTAGTAAATATCAGAGGTAACATTTGAATCTAAGTTTTCTGGACTCATCTCTCTTTCTAGCATACCACTTTGCCATACATAGGGGCTTAGGGGCCTTGTACCTCCCAAATTGCATTACATATGTAATTGTTTACTCTGATCTATGTAAGGTCAGCTCTGTTCAAACCCTAGCCACATCCCTTAAACTAATTATTCTCAATTAATATTTATTGAACACTCTAGGGTAAGTTGGGGGAGGGAGAAGGGATGGACTTCATGGAATTTAGGTTCCTAAGCAACAAATTACATTTACCATCTATATAACACATACCTCAAAATGCCAAATTGCTCAAACACAGGTACATTTTCTAGTTTGAAGCTAGATTTGTCTTCCTTTTGTGTAGCAAATAGTCTTATGATCAGGGCTGGCTGTGTGGGAGAGCATGAGGAAGAAAAAGGAAGCCTGCTCAATTGGTCAGATCAGGCTATTAAGAGCGATATTGCAGAGGAATGCAATACCCTTCAAAAGAGTTGGCAAACTACATTTTTAGATGTCCATCATATTGTGTTTGTATATCACCCTCAAAAGATATAGATATCCATCTGAATGATGAAAGTTAAACCTGTTTCATTAAGACCTCTCATTAAAACTCTAAAGAGAATATAAATCTATGGGAATTATTCCTTTAATGATAAAAATTAAAGAAAAAATACCCTAGATTTGGGATCTCTGCCCTGTACCCCCCCTCCAGGAAATTTAAACTAGTAAGATTCTTAGCTATATATCTATCCTGGGTGACTAACCACGTAACTTGCAAAAAGAACATTTTTCTAAGGAAAGTCATTTCTAAGTTATTCACTAGAGATCTAGGTAGGAATATCATGAGAAACCACCTTTAAAATTCAACAAGCCAAAATGTAAATGCCAAATCTCCTGCTCCTATTCTTAAGTAATAATTTAATGATGCTATAATAACATGAATTCCACAAAAATATGTATATGCTCCTGCTGAAAAGTACCTAGTTCTTAATTTATCAGAAATGTATTATTAAGGTTTCATTGACCTAAATTTCACTGTTTAAAATCTTCTTTTCCCCATTTTTGTATAATTAAAACTCATATTTTTATGACACTTTAAATGGTTTCTTCACAACAACCCCATGAAGTAGATAGATATATGAAGGGGAGGAAAAAAAAGAGGGAGGAAAGAGGAAGAAAGGGGGAGAGAAGAGACAGAGAATACCAGACAAGCAGGACAAGAAGGAGGAGGCAGAGATGACAGAGTGAGAGAATAATAACATAAAAATCTAGGGAAGACAAGAGTATCCAGAAAGAATGATCAACAATGTCAAATGCAGCAGAGAAGTCAATGAGGTTGAAAACTTTGAAAAAGGCCACCATTTTTGGAAACTAAGAGTTGAGTGATGAAGGAATGGAGAAGTATGTGAGAGGACACAAATGAAAAGGGAATGGGTATGAAGTTTTTCTATCAGTTTTACTAAGAAAAGAAGGAAATAAATAAGACAGCTTTAAAAGATGGTAGGGTCAAGAGAAGGTGGTCTTTTTGTTTTGTTTGTTTTTAAAACAAAGGAGGATTGGGCATGTTGACACATAGCATAGGAAGAGCTAATAGATAACGAGAGGCTGAAGATCCTACATTATGGAATTTTTAATTGATAGACTAGAACAACTAAAAAAGTATTAAGAGAGAATTTAACAGAGATTAACACGATAGGTTAAAAAGTACCAATGGCAGGGTGGCCAGGTAGCACAGCGAGTAAGAGTACCGGCCCCAGAGTCAGGATGACCTAGGATGGAATCTGGGCTCAGACACTTAGCACCCACCCAGGAACACCTGACCGTGTAACCTTGAGCAAGTTACTTAAACCTGATTGCTTAAAAAAAAAAAAAGTACCTATGGCAAAAAAAAAAAAAAAATTTAAAAACTTTGACAAAGAAAAAGAAAAAAAAGTACCAATGACTAGACTATGACCAATTTAACAAAAATTAAAAAGTAAAAGAAACTTGAGAGTTTGACTGCACAGCATTCTCAATAAGAGCCAATACTATTACACAGAAACCTAAAAAAAATTTAATCTTCGCCAACATTAGCAGAAATATAGTGTCTAGAACAGAGACAGCTAGGTGGCACTGTGGATAGAGTACCAGGCCTGGAGTCAGGAAGATGGGAGTTAAATATGACCTCAGACACTTACTAGCTGTGTGACCCTGGGCAAGTCACTTAACCCCTATCAAGCCTCACTTCTCCCAACTGTAAAATAGGCATACTAACAGCAACTAGCTCCCAGGCTTGTTGTGAATATCAAAAGATCCACAGCAGGTGCTATATAAATGCTTATCCTCTTCTCTTTTACCTCACCCCAGAACAAGAGATAAAAGTTACCCTATAATCTTAGCTATTGTGGAGTGTTACATTAAATATTAGGAACCATAGTTTAGGGGACATATTGATAAGTGGATTCCTTCTAGAGGAGGGAAAGATGGAGGATGTTAATACTCAAAATCATGCCATGTAAGTAATTTTCTTTAGAAGTTGGGATTTTTTAACAAGAAGAGAAGATTTAAGGCAAATATGAAAATGGCCTTCAAATATTTGAGTGAATGTCATATGGAAAAGAGATTAGATTAATTTTGCTCCAATTAGAAGGTAGAGTTGGAAACAAGAGATGAACATTCTGAGAAATTAGATTTCAGCTCAATATAAAGGACTTCCTGAAAATAAGAGCTATGTATAGATCTGGCTGCCCTTGGAGGAACATAATGGTGATTTTGTTACTAGAGGCCCTCAAGAATAGACTAGGAAACTTTTTCTAATAATGCTAAACAGGGGGTTCCTTTTTTTAAGAGTATAGTATTTTTCTTTTTTAAAAAAATTATTTACTTTTAGTTTACAACAAAAATAAGTTTTGAGTTCCAAATTTTCTCTCCTCCCTCTTCTCCCCTCCCCCCATAGGGGGTTCCTTTTATAAAGGGAAATAATTGTGTGCCAGAGGTACACAGGATTAAGTCCCTTCTACTTCAAAGATTATATGAGTTTATGTGTTAGATGTCATCAATTAGTCAGGCATCCCCAAAATACTGGAATGAAGCTTCTTGTTTTCGGCTTCCATGTCTGGGTATGCTTAATCCCCTTTTCTCAGTCCTCTGTGTTTTAACAGGAACATTCTGGATCATTGTTTATTTAAATGATCCTCTAATCTAAGAGCATGTTGTTTTTTGAAAATTTTTTCCTTTCTCAGCTTTTCTTAACTGGTCCCCTTAGCCATGTTTCTGAAAAATGCCAAGGACTAGCTGAACTTTCTGTGGTGGAAAAGAATTGGCAATTGAGGGGATGATCATCAGTTGCGGAATGACCGAACAAATTATAGCATATGAATGGAATTGAATATCACAGTGCTATAAGGAATGATGAGTGTGAAACTTTCTGAAAAACTTGGAAAGATTTACATGAACTGATGTTGAATGAAGTGAGCAGAACCAGGAGAACATTGTACATAGTAACTGCCACATTGAACAAATGTTCAACTTCAAATGATTTCACTATTCTGATCAGTACAATGAAGCAAGAGAATTCTGAAGAATTTATGATGCCAAATGCTATCCATCTCCAGAGAAAGAACTGATGGAATCTGAATGCAGATAGAATCACATGATTTTCATTTTATTTTTTCATGTTTTTTCCCTTTGCAAACTGTTTCTCCTTTTACAACATGACTAATATAGAAATATGTTTTACATGATTGTACACATATAACCTATATTAAATTGCTTACCATCTTAGGAAGGAAAGAGGGAAAAGAAAAAAGGAGAAAATTTGGAACTCAACATCTTATAAAAATAAATGTTAAAAATTGTCTTTACCTGTAATTATAAAAAAAGAAAACATTGGGTTTTTTTAAAGACTAGCTAAAGTAACCTCTCAGCATGGTTTCACAGAAAGGGTATATAAAGGGAGTTAAGACATAGGTTCCAGTTCTGACCCTATCACTGACTATGTTCTGTGACATTTAGCAAATCACTTGATCCCTCTCTCACCTTTGCTGCCTCACCTATAAAATAGGTGATAAATATCTGCCTGCCACATAAAATCCTCTTTAATCTTAGTGCCTTCCCTCTTAGACTACCTCCATTTATCTCATATATATTTTGCTTGTATGTAACTGCTTGCATGTTGTCTACCCATTAGATTGTGAACTCCTTGAGAACAGGGAAAGGTTTTGGTCTTTTTTTGTTGTATCCCTAGTATTAGCAGAGTGCCTGGTATATAATTATAATTGCTTAATAACCACTAGTTGAATAACTAAAGATAAAATCATCTAAACTGAAAAAAATCAATGGAAAGGAATGATTTTGCAAAGAAAGTCCTGTACTGAATGAGAAATTGGCATAATAAAATTTACCGAGCCTTAAATTTTTATCATAAGCAGAGTTGAGCATTCAAAATTTTAAGAACCTCTTGATAGCTAGCTGTCAAATATTGAGCAAGCAACTTTGTTGTGCTTTAGTTTTCTCATCTGTAAAATGGACTGGCTTATGTCAAACATTTCATAGAGCTCAAAAATCTTATGATTTTATTAAAGCTTTTTTCTTTTACAAAAAATACCATAGAAGACTACTAGAATGTGAACACATTTACCTTTATTTGCAAATACTTTAAAATGTATAGATCACAGGAACAAGGTCAAAGAATAATAAATTTACCATAATAGACTTTGAAACATCAATGGATCTGTGGTCTAACTGATATTTGTCTTCACTCCAAGAATGCAGATGGCAACACATCCAGACCTGCCCTTCCTGTGGAATTCATCCATATCCTCCAATAAATTCTCCACAGGGGATTTACCTTCCTCTACATCTTTTGACACTTTATGTCTAATGGAGCATCAGTCTGTCCATCAATAATCTGAAGCTCTTAGTAGGTATCTGGTTCCCCTTCTTTTTCAATCATGTATCTTCTCAATGGAAATCAGAAAAAAAATTGTGGTGCCCTTTAATCTGACAATTTTCCAAATGCAGTTTTCTTTATGGGAGAATATTATGTCAAGAATCAAAAGATCTCTGAATTGCATGGGAACTTAGAGGTCACCTAGGAAACTTTCTAGCTGAACAGGAATCCTGTTTAAAATATCCAAGAAATGAAATGATTTCTAATTTTCCCTTAAATTTTAACTAAATCTTCCCCTCCCCCCCCCAGCAAATTCCAGTTATTGCTCCTAGTCTTGCACTCACAGACTCAGAATTTGGGAGTTAGAGGGAACCACAGAGCACCTCTTATCCAGGTCAAACAGGAACAGAATCCAAAGTAGACCATATCCCACAAGTAGCTGTCCAGCCTCTCTCTGAAAACCTCTGGAGGGAAGGGGGTGGTGGTGGAGGGGAGCCACTTCTTGAGTTAAAGACCATAGATTCTCTGCCTCTAAATGGATCTAATTGTTAATAAGTTTTTTTTTTTTCCTGACATCAAGCATATATTGACCTTTTGCCACTTCTAGACATTGTCGTAGATTTATCTTCTGGGACCAAACAGAGCAAGTCTAATTCTTCCTTCCTTCAAATGGTAACCCTTCAAAAGTAGAACAAAGCTACTGTCTTATCTTCTACAGGATAAGCATACTGAATTCAACCATTGTGTCATAAGAAATGATGAAGGGAATGGTTTCAGATAATCATGGGAAGATTTGAAAGAATCGATGCTGAGGTAAGTAGAAAAAAGAGAAAAAATTATATAATAACAGTAATATCATAAAGACAAGCACACCTGATTCTTTTGATTGATCTTCATATATCATGGGCTCAGGTTTTTATCATTCTGATTGCCCTTCTTTGGACACTCTCTAGCTTATTGTTATTATTCCTAAACTGTGGTGCCTAGAACTGAACTCAATCTGAAGTCAGTACAGCAGATAAGGTCTGATGGGGAAAAAATGCAGTCAGGCTCTCACCACTATTTCTTCTTTTAATACATTAGATTTTTTTCATTGTCACAATCACAGTGTTGACTTTTGATAAGCTTAAATTCTACTAAAATGCTTCTGGGGTCAAAAAGAACAAACTTTATCACTTTTTTATATCACGGTCTTTCAAATATTTGAAAATCTTTTCTCCCAGTCACACACACATCAAGGTAAATTTTTGCTTGAAATAATAATTCAATAATATCAATTACTACTAATGATTCAATATCATCTTTGTTTTTTCAATTTATTTATTTATTTTTAGTTTTCAACATTAATTTCCACAAGATTTTGAGTCACAAATTTTCTCCCCATCTTTCCCCTACCCCCACCCTAAGATAGTGAGCCTACTGAATACCCCTTCCCCCAATCTGTTCTCTAATATCTTCTCCCATTCTCCCTAACTTTCTAGTAGGGCAAGACGGATTTCTGTACCCCAGTACGTGTATATATTATTTTCTAGTTGCATTTAAAAAACAGTTTTTATTAACATTTGTTTTTAAAACTTTGATTTCCAGATTCTTTCCCTTCTTCCCTCCTCACCTACCCCCACTGGGAAGATAAGCAATTCAATATAGGTTGTACATGTGTAGTTAACACAAAACATTTCCATACCAGTTATATTGTGAAAGACTATATTTCCCTCTATCCTATCCTGCCCCCCACTTATTCTATTTTCTCCTTTGACCCTGTCCCTTCTCAAAAGTGTTCGCTTCTAACTACCCTTTCCCCCAATCTGCCCTGCCTTCTATCATCCCCCCTCTTATCCCCTTCCCCCCTACTTTCCTGTATGGTAAGATACCCAATTGAGTGTGTATGTTATTTCCTCCTTAAGCCAAATTCAATGAGAGCAAGGTTGACCCATTTGCTTTTACCTTCCTGCTCTTCCCCTCCATTGTAATAGTTATCTCTTGCCTCTTTTATATGAGATAATTTACCCTATTCTATTTCTCTCTTTCTCCTCCCAATATATTCCTCTCTCACCTCTTAATTTTATTTCTTAGATATCATCTCTTCATATTCAACTCATCCTGTGCCCTCTGTCTATGTATATACATGTACACATATATACACACACTTACACCTTCCTATACATACATATGTATGTATACATATATATACACACACACACACACACACACACACACACACTCATATATATTCCCTTCAACTATCCTCATTCTGAGAAATATAATAATTTCTCCTTGACCTGGGAACTCTGGAATTTGGCTATAATATTCCTAGGAGTTTTCTTTTGGGGATCTTTTTCGAGAGTTGGTTGGTGAATTCTTTCAATTTCTATTTTGCCCTAGGGTTTTAGAATATCAGGGAAGTTTTCCTTGAGAATTTCTTGAAGGATGATTTCTAGGCTCTTTTTTTTTTCAAACATGGCTTTCAGGTAGTCCAGTAATTTTTAAATTATCTCTCCTGGATTTATTTTCCAGGTCAGTGGTTTTTCCAATGAGATATGTCACATTGCCTTCTACTTTTTCATTTGTTTGGATCTGTTTTATAGTATCTCGCTTTCTCATAAAGTCATTAGTTTCCATTTACTCCAATCTAATTTTGAAGGAATTAGTCTCTTCAGTGAGTTTTTGAAATTCCTTTTTCATCTGGCTAATTAAGTTTTTTAAGGCATTCTTCTCCTCATTGGCTTTTTCGGCCTCTTTTGCCATTTGAGTTAGTCTATTTTTAAGGTGTTATTTTCTTCAGTTGGGCTGCTGACTAGTTTTTCATTATTTTCTTGCATCATTCTCATTTCTCTTCCCAATTTTTCCTCCACTTCTCTTGCTTGATTTTCAAAATTCTTCTTGAGCTCCTCTATGGCCTACAACTAGTTCATATTTTTCTTGGAGGTTTTTGATGCAGGAGTTTTTACTTTGTTGTCTTTTTCTGGTTCCATGTTTTGATCCTTTTTGTCCTCAAAAAAGGATTCTGTAGTCTGATTGTGCTTTCTCTGTTTCTTCATCTTGCCAGCCAATTGCTTGACTTTTGAGCTCTTTGCCATGGTAGAACTCTGCTTCCAGAGTGGAGAGAGCTGTGTCCCAAATTGCTGGGGTTCTCACAGTTGTCAGAGCTATGAGGAGGGCACCCTCTCTACAGACACCACAAGCTCTGGCACACTGGCGTTCCTCACCCCAGGACCACCACCCAAGACTGCAACCCAGATGCAAGCAGGTCAAAGCAAGAGTGATTACCCTCTGAATGGTAGCTTGATCCTCCTATGATCTGCAGGCCAGGAGCTCTGGAGTCAGCCACAGGGCAGCAGCTGCAACCACAGCACTGCCACCTCTTGCCCTAGGGGCAGGTACCTGACTGAACTGTTCTCTCTCCCTGGATCAACAGAGTTCCCTACTGACCTTTTACTTTCTCTTTGGCATTTATGAGAGAAGTCTGGAAACTGCCTCAGCTGCTGGTGATTCACTATCCTGAAGTCTGCTCTGGCTGGTCTGTGCTGCTGGTCTGGGCTGCCCCAGGTCTGGGACCATGAGATTCACTTGGGACTGTGTTTGGCTTCTGGCCAGTGTGATAGACCCTTCCTGTTGGCCTGCCAGACTGCCTTCAGTGGGAGATTTGTTTCTCTCTGTCACTTTGTGAGTTCTATAGCTCTAAAATTTGTTTAAAGTAACTTTTTACAAGTATTGGAGGGGGTTGGTGCAGGAACTCAAGCAAGTTCCTGCTTTTACTCTGCCATCTTGGCTCCACCCCCCATGATTCAATAATTTCCAATAGTTTACTATGAAGAACCAACCACAGTCTGAGGGTTACATGGCACAAATTTCAAACAGGAGTGCTTATCAGAACGATGTGTTTTCTTTAACTGTTTAGGAATTAGAAGAAATATCTATCTTAAAATTAGTGAAGCCCAAGGTAATTAAGTTGGGAGTCCTATTCAGCCTGTCTAAGAGAGCTGAGTGGACTTAGTCTGCACCTTACCTTCAAACAGGGACTATCCCTGAACTAAAAATAAGCTAAGAGAATAATAGGGAAAAGGCAGTTAGGATACATACTTTTACATTGTCATCACTGGGCACTCAAATCTCTAGTATAGGAATAGACAACAGAATTAGGGCAGGCTTAATTTGGTTCAATAGGATTATCCAAACTGCATGATGTAGAATACTTATCTTCACCAAGATGAAAGCATGGATCAAAAGTGTTTTTAAAATTCCAGTCTGAAAAAAATGTGGCTCTGCATTTGATGAATTCAAGTTGTATCTGTGTATCTGATGGACTTTAAAAATTTTTTTGCCAGGGATCAGTAAAAAAAGAGATATTGAAATGACTCTTCTTATACTCCTTTCCTCAAATACACCTGCCAAAACACTTTAAAATACTTTAGATTTGGAAAATGATATATATAGATGTGGAAAAATTGGAACACTAATGCATTGTTGGTGGAGTTGTGAACTGATACACATTCTGGAGAGCAATTTGGAACTATGCCCAAATGGCTATAAAACCATGCATACCCTATGACCCAGCAATACCAATACTAGGTCTGTATCCCAAAGATAATATAAAAATGGGAAAAGGACCTACACGTACAAAAATATTTATAGCAGCTCTTTTGGGGATGGCCAAGAACTGGAAATTGAAGGGGATTCCCATCAATTGGGGAATGGCTGAAAAAGTTGTGGTATATGATTGTGTCAGAATACTATCATTCTATAAGAAATTATGAGCAGGCATATTTCAGAAAAACCTGGAAAGACTTGCATGAACTAACACTGGGTAAAGTGAGCAGAACCAGGAGAATGTTGTACACAGCAATAGCAATATTGTGTGATGATCAATTATGATAGACTTAGCTCTTCTCAGCAACACAATGATTTAAGACAATTCCATAAGACTCATTGTGGAAAATGCTATCTATATCCAGAGAAAGAATTGTGGAGTCTGAATGCAGATTGAAGCACACTATTTTCATTTTTTTCTTTCTCATGTTTTTCCCTTTTGTTCTAATTCTTCTTTCACAACATGAGTAATGTAGAAATATGTTTAATATGATTGTACTTGTATAACCTATATCAGATTGCTTGCTGTCTTGGGGAGGGAAGAAGGAAGGGAGAAAAAAAGAAGAAACTGGAACTCAAAATTTTACAAAAATGAATGCTTAAATTATCTTTACATGTAATTGGAAAAAAATAAAATACTATTAAATGCAATTTTAAAAATCATATTTAAAAAACAAAAACAAGGTCCTGAAAATACATTTTTATCTCCCAAATACATCTTGTCAATATAAAGAAAATTCATCTGACTGCTTAAAACAGAAATAAAAAATTTTCTCATGTTTTTGTATCTGGTGAGGCTAAAAAAAAGTAAAGTGGCATTTATGCCACTTTTATCCAACAACAACTGTGTTAGATTCTTCTTTAAGGAACAAGTGGAGTATCATATCTTCTCATTGGCCTAGATAAGTATGTGTTAGTTACATGCATTGTGCTATTTTATACTCAAAAAGTGCAGCAGATGAGGTCAAAGTTATTAGAATACAGGAAGGATTGGACTAGATGACTTCAAAGGAACTTTATGTTCTCAACACATTAGTGGGTAATTTTCACCTGTGTGGTTTGTTGTACTGAGACCATTTTCCACCACTTGTTCTCCAACAAATTATGTCCATAACCTCTTTCAAGATCTGGATCTAAATTTACCTGCAACAGGAAGCTTTTCCTAATTAATTCTCTTTAGTGTTTTCCTGGCTCTTAACATCTGCATATTCAATTGGTACAAAATCATTCTCAATTTGCTGATGCTTTGCTTTGGAACCCTAAGGCCATATCAATTCTGTTTAATTTGTTTACCCAAGTAGATTATTAATTTTTTTTTATTAGAGCACTGGGATTGGAGTCAGGAAGATCTGAGTTCAAATCCTGCCTCAGTCTCATCACACTAGTTGTGTGATACTGGACAAATCACTTAAACTCTCAGCCTCAGTTTCCTAATCTGTAAAATGGGGATAATAATAGCATCTACCTCCCAGAGTTGTTGAGAGGATCAAAGGAGAAAATGTATGTAAAGTGCTTTGCAAGCTGTAAAATCTACATAAATTCTAGGTATTATAATTAGTGTGTTGTTGTTAAGCACTTAGCATAATGTGTGGCATATAGTAGATGCTATATCGATGTTTATTCCCTTCCCTTCACCTTTGTTCTACATCTGTACACTTATATGTATACTTATGCATACATATATACATACACACACTTACCTCACAGAGGCATTATTAACGATAGATAAAATTTTAGCCTGAACAGAGAAGGTCCTAGCCATTAGTTACAAAAGGATGAATTTACAAAGAACCATGAGAAATACTGAAGGAATACATCCATATACCATTTATTTGACCAAAAAACCCCCAAACAACACCAATTCATGATCTAGAAAGACACCCTGATGTAGTAGAAGAATACTGAATCTAGATCCAAAGGACATTGATCTGAAACACCCCTCCCTTTGACATTTCTTACTGTGTGACCACGGACAAGTCATTTAATTCCCTAGGGCTCAGTGTCCTCATCTGCAAGATGTGGAGGTTTTACCAGATTATCTACCTGAGGTCCCTTTTACCTCTAAAGCTGTGACCCTATGATTCTTTCTTTAAACCATTAATTAGGCTTCTTTTATTTGTTTATTTTTATTTCCATATCAGTGATGTTGGGGAGTGAGGGGAAGCAAAAAAAAGCATGAAAAAATCAAGTGAAAAAGGTATGCTTCAGTCTATACTCAGAGTTCATCAGTTCCATTGAGTGATGGCATTTTTCATCATGGGATATGACCTTAAGATCTTTATTTTTTTAATGTGTTATTTACTCATATTGCTGACTACAGACAGACTACAATTGAGTACAATGGTTCAAAATGAAGTTATTAAAGACCAGAACACAAAATCCTCACTAACCCTCCACCAATGCTATTAACAAAATTTCTTCTTTCCTGAAATTCCCAAATTTATCCCCTCGTCACATCTCTGCCAGCAAATGACTTCACATCCTACTTTAATGAAAAGATTGAGGCTCATGATTGAATCATGAGCTGATTTAGCTCCTCTCTTTCATGTGTCAAGATCCCTCCATATTCAAGCATTTCCTTATTATTTTCTCCTATCTTGGAAATATGATGGCCTTCCTCCTGGTCAAGGGTAAATTCTCCATTTTTGTCCTGTATCTTCTAGCATGCCATTGTCTCTGGAAACTTGATAGCATCATCCTCTCTCCCTCCTTCCCTTCCTCTCTCCTTCCTTCTCTCTTCCTACAAATGTGCTCAGCTTCCCCAACTTCAAAAGATCTTCCCTTAATTCTGATACTTCCTCAATCTAGCATCCTTTCTCATCTCTACTCATAAGTTAGCAACTCTTTAAGGTAGTAAGTTGCAGACAAAGAATTAACTTCTATTGGTAGACATATTTCATTAAGGAGCTCCCCATGTAAATGAAATCATACGTCCATTCCCTATCCCCTTCATAAATAATATATTCAACAAAGTAGTAATAAATTTGTTTTTGTTTACTTATACACTTCTTCGATTCTGTAAATTTTATTTTTTTATTTTTTGGATAGTTCATTTTTCTGGTGTTTATTTAGTATTACATTTCCCCCCAGTTACATATAAAAACAACTTTTTATATTTGTTTTTAAAACTATGAGTTCCAAATTCTCTCCCTCCTCTCCCTACTCCCCTTCATTGAGAAGAAAAGTAATTTGATACAGGTTATACATGTGGAGTCATGCAAAACATATTCATTATAGTCATGTTGTAAAAGAAAACAGACAAAAAACTCAAGAAAAATAAAGTTTAAAAAAAGTATGCTTCAATCTGTATTCACTTCTGTGATTTTTTTTTCTTTTTGTTTTTTTCTTTTTGGAGGGCAGGGCAATTGGGGTTAAGTGACTTGCCCAAAGTCACACAGCTAGTAAGTGTTAAGTGTCTGAGGCCAGATTTGAACTCAGGTCCTCCTGATTCCAGGGCTGGTGCTCTATTCACTGTGCCACCTAGCCACTCTTCTTCTGTGAATTTAAAAAAAATATCTTATAGAATCTCTTTCTGCTGCATTACACTACCACCCTTCCATAAAGTCATCCCTGATCTTAGCAGCTAGATAAGAACCCTCTCTTCTCAATATAGTATAGAATCATGGTGGATAGAGACTCATAGGACTTTACCTGGAAGGGACCTCATAGGCCATCTAGTCCAACCTATTCATTTGAGATGAGGAAACTGAGAGTCAAGGATATTGTGACTTGCTGAAAGTCAGAAAGGTCTTAACATCAGAAGTAGAATTTGAACCGGAGTCTTATAACCTAATTCTCATTCCATTGTACCAAGCACATCTCTTATTGACCCCTCCTATGGACGTTTCTCATTCTAATTTCCATTATGTTTATCTGTTGCCAGGCCTCATTGCTGCCAGTAAATTGTAAGTTTTTTAATACAGGGCCAGTATCATTTTTCATCCTAGAATCCCTCTTGTCTAGAATAATATCTTGCATATAGTAAGTATTTAATATATATTTGCCGAATTTTGAATATACCTGAGAACTTGCATTAAATACCATTGAGATAACTGGATTTCGGCAAAGGGAAAGCAATTTTCTCAGGCTGATGGGTACCAACACTGCCAATACTATCAGAGTTGTTACTGGAGAAATTGCCCCAGGCTCACTCGGCAAAAATACATGTCCTCAATATCACTGTCACATCTCATCCAAAAGTTCACAACATAGCTTGGCACACTATCCAGATACCAGTGCTACATTGGGACATTAGTTTCATTTTGATTGAGAAGGAGGGTGACCTGCCAAAACACCAACAACTATGCTTCCTGAAACACCCGAATTTCCCTGAAAGGTCTTTCCTTTTCAAACACTGACCAGGCCAATTCTAGCCCTGGCAGATGGCAGGGCTGAAGACCATATGCATTTTCATCACTTTGCTGCTTATCACAGGTGCTGCAGGTAGGTGGGAGAGCTTAATGTTTGCTAACGTTATGATAACCTTTTCTGTTACTTTTTTTGTGGGCCAATTTTACTTTATCTTAAATATATTTCTATTTTTTTTTAATTATGTTTTGGGCTTTTTGTGGGAAAAAAGAATTACTGTCTAGAGAGTATTCTCCCACACATATAATCATATAGCTGGATGCCTCCCAAATTCTATTTACTCCTTTTCCCTTGAGCCATTTTTTTTCTCCTTTAGATATCAGAGCTGTATTTAGCAAAGAAGTGGCATGTGTTTTATATAGTTTTCAGAAGCAGAGTTTTAAATCTATAATTAGTTTCAAATAAGATGTTCACCCCCTTTTCTGTAGTAATTATAAATGTTTAATTGTTTCCAAACATAGCAGAGTTTGTGCTAAAAACATCATAAGCATCTCTGTCATGTTAAAGTGACTACATAAAGGGTCTTTGTTTAAGAAGAACAAAGAAATCAAAAGCATAAAAACATTAGGTAGGTTAGTTGAGTTAATTCTATTAACTTTGCTTTTTCCTTTATCTGATTTATAATTAGGAGGAATCAAATTTTTGGGTAGGATTTGGATGAAAATTTGTTTATTCAGATATGCCAAGAAGGGTGTGTTTAAAACATAAGGAAACATGAGGAATTTCGATTAGTTTCAAAGATTCCTTCCAGCTCTAAAAAGACATGAAATAAACTTTTAGGTATTAGGCACGTTTTTACAGGTCCAAAAATAAAATATTACTACTAAATGTACTTTTGGCTACATGAGCAATATGCCATCATATTTTTAAAATTCATTTAAAGCACGATGAGAGATTTCACAATATAAATATAAAGAATAATCTGAAATTTAAAACTACCTAAAATTCAATAACTTGCTCTTTGTCCTTAGAAGTTCCAAAGTTAATGCAGACAAAGTATTCATTTGTTCTACATCAGTGTTACTTCTAGCCTGCAAACAGATGGTTTTAAAGCAGGTGATTTTAACATCTACCTGATGAGCCCAAAGTGTGACATAACACATTTAGGAAGAGAGGCTCACGCATTCTAAGTGTAATTTAGAAGAGCTTTGCATTTGAAAATACTGTCAGCAAAATTTATGGTTATAAAACATTTACATATCATTTTCTGTTTGTCAAGTATCTCCCATCAACCTCTCTTGGTTTATGTCATAAAACCAATTCTGTGATGTATGTCACTACTCTGTGTCTACAAATATTTAAAGGGTGGTCATGTGGGAGAAGAATTAGACTAATTCTATTTGGTGTCAGAGGTCAGAATTAGGAGGAATGTGTAGAAGTTACAAAGAAGCAAATTTAACCTTGTTATAAAGGAAGACTTCCTAAAAATCAGAGTTATTCAAAAGTGGAATACAAAGGGAATTGTTACCTTTCACTAGTAGCAAAGGCTGGGATTTCTTCCCCTTTGAGATTCTATAACAATGGAAAAAACCCTGGAAGTAGAGTCAGGAAAATGAGATTCTCAGTTTTATACACAAGGAAAGTGGGATTCAGAGGGGTAGCTTTCCCAAGATCCCACAGCAGGCTAGAAAGTGTTGGTAGCATGACTTGACTCCAAGTTCAGTAGGCTATCTAATATCACACTGTATATGATTCATCTCTTTAAGTGGATGGTAGCCCACCAGAAGACAGAAACCCTTTGCTAATTTTGTATGCCCAGTAGGGCCTTGTAAATATTAAATAAATATTAATTTCTTCATTGTAAATGACATAAACAGAAATAGCACTCACTGTCCAAATTCTGTTGTTTTTTGTTTTCTCTGAATTATAAGAATACAAAAGAAAAAAAAACAGATTCCACAAAATGGGAGAATTTGGGTGAGAGAAATGAAAAAAAATGACAAATTTATTTAGAGAATCAGTGTTGGAAAAATGGAAAGGGTACATGATTTGAAATCAGATGGCCTAGGTTCAACTTCCAGAGTTGCAATGTATTACATGTGTTACTGGGTAAAAATCCTCCTGAGCCTTAGTTTCCTCATTTGTAAGATATGTGGGTTAGACAAGATGATCTCTGATATTCCTTCTGCCTATAAGTCTAAGAACTATAACTTGGCAAATGACTTTGATGTCTATATCTCCACTCCTGAGCTCTCTTCTTTGCTACATCCTTATGTTTCCAACTGGTTATTAGACATTTCCATTTATATGTGCCATTGTTACCTTAAAGTCAATGTCTAAATCAGAGCTTAATATCTCCTTCCAAAACTAATGTTCCCTCCTGGATTTCTGATCTCATCACTTCCCCCATCATCTTTGGATATTTCCTTTTTCTCTATTTCCCATATTCACTTAATCATCAAGGCTTAAATCAAAGCTTCTATCTTTGTAATTTTTGCTTAAAAAGTATACTTGCATATGTCTTTTCCTTTCTATTCTTGGTATCATCACAATAGTCTAGGCAGTCTATCTTATACCTTCATTGTTGAAAAAGCTTTCCAAAGTCTTTACTCCTAATGGATGAGTTAATGCCATCAGAAGAACCTTAAATTTTCCATTTCAAATCATAAGTGTGTCTTATCTGCAGTTTGATTATGTATCCTATTGATGTAGTTCTAACACTTTGGATATTTGCATTAAACACATAGAAATTACAATAAAGTCTAGGAATTCTTTTAGAAAGGAGAATGTTTATTTTAATATGTTATTTGGAAAGAGAAAGTGCATTTTTAAAGAATATAGTCTAAGAGATTTTAAAATAATCACCCATAATTGACCAAGTAGAAAGCTCTTTTGTGTAAATATTTTGTTGCAGGTAATCTGTACAGGGAATATGAGAGATAATGTCTAGAGTTGTGTGCTTAGAATATTCTTTTAGTTAAATATTATGGAATTCTAATTTCTGTCTCAAGAAACAAAGTATCTTCAAAATAATTCCTGTAGATACACCAAAGGATAGCAGGGGGAGGCATGGGAGAACAAATTGGAGGCTTATCTTCTCTTCAATATACATAGGTTCAACTTCTGTTAATAGGAGAGGGAGTTCACTGCCCATATCAAGGGGGGAAAGGACAGAGTATTTACTCCTGATAAGATTTTTCCTTTATACATCTAAATTCTTTAAAGGATATGCATTTAGAAGATATTCTGCATCATGGGAAGTTTGGGAAGGTGGGGGCATCCATGTGCTAAAATCTATCAAAGTTGATTTCCTGACTTTATATTAACAGAAGTTAACCTCAATTAGCCTTCTTCAAACAAAGGATTATCTTTCATGTAAAAATTAATTCACATTAGTGCTATGGTGAATTATCTGTTTCATAGGAACATGAAAAACGTTCTGATATTTCAGACAGAAAAAAATTAATTCCAGTTGAACTCACCCTAAAATGCTATAATCTTATGTAGAAACCAGCTTTAGGAAAAGGAATGAACAATAGCAAAAGACTCAGCCAAATTTATCAATTTCCTAATGAAATGTCATATTTATCCATTATCACATAGTTATATTTCACTGCCAATATTAATTTAGCACTGGAAGTGTATCTGGAATTTTTATATGGATTTAGAGTTTTAGGATGTTATTATTCTTGCCCTAGAAAACTAATAACCTACTACAGATATAAAATGCAAATAAACACACACATATACATATACATAAATATAACGCTAGCCAGGATTATACATGAACAGCACAAAAATGTACATAAAGATGTTCACTGACATCAGGACCAACACAAGATGTTTTGCTATTCTGTGCAAGCTCACTATGGGGACAGGTGAGAGAACTGCATTTTGGACATCATAATTCTTATAACTAAGCTCCACAGTTGGTTTCTGTTCCTCATCCTCCATTCACTCACCCAATCCCAGAGACAAAAAGATGTCCATTCAGCATTGACACAGTGTGGCAGCAAAAGTGCCAAATGAAGAGGGGCAGTGAATTGAAGATTTTTAGAGTTTGGGACCCACTACCAGGCTCCACTTTTGGTTCTTCCAATAATCTTCAACCTTATAAAGCATACTTAATTCACAAATACATAGAAGGACATAGGTCAATTGAATGTAATGTGATAGCATGGTTCAGTTTAGATTAAGAGAAAATTTTCTGGATTTTGACACTAGATTCGAAAGGTCTAGAAAGGTACAATTTGATGAGTAGGATGGAATAACCTATTTATATTGTGAAGAAAAATTAACATTCAAGAAGGGAGATATGGAATATATGTCCCTGGTTTGAGTAAAGGTACAGATAATGTATTAAAAGTTGGGAGGATTTAGTAAAACAAAATGTCCCTAAAGTCAAAAGAGAGATGTTTGAGCTTGATCCACTAACAAGACAGTCACAGAAGGACCTCATAGAGGGATGTGACATAGATCTTACTTCAGAATACAGGATGGATGAAAAGAGAGGGATAGTGGAAGTAGGGGGTTCTTAGAGGAAGAGGTTGAAATAATCTATCAAGATCTGGCCTGGGAAGTATCCACATCTAAAGGATGTTTCATTGCGGGGTAAGGGAGTGGGGGGGCGCTGTGTGTGTAGAATTGACTGTACCCAGATTGAAATGTTTTTTTTTTCTTTTTGTGTCAGAGAAAGCAAAGAGGATTGTGATGGCATACTACATTTGTTATTTCCAGCACTCTAAACTCACTTTCTTTTTTCTTGATCTTATTCTTATTCTTATTTCCATAAGCCTTCTAGCAAGTTTGTTTTCTTACCCAGCTGATCCATTGGGCAGCTGGTTTTACATATCAATATAAAAGGGCAACGTTCTCCACAATTAGGACACTAGTTTAGTGGCATATGGTGGTGCAGTAGATAGAGCACTGGGTTTGAAGTCAGGAAGACTCATTTTTTTTTTAATTCACATCTGTTCCTCAGATACATTTTAACTGTGTGACCCTGGGCAAGACTCTGATTGCCGCAATTTCCTCATCTGTAAAAATGAGCTGGAAAAGGAAATGGCAAACCACTCTAACAGGGTCACAAAGAGTTGTATATGACTAAAATGACAGAACAAATGTGTGAACCTACTTTTTAATCTCATTAAAAATGAGATAACAGGGGCAGATAGGTGACACAGTGAATAGAGCACCAGCCCTGGAGTCAGGAGGACCTGAGTTCAAATCTGGCCTCAGACACTTAACACTTGCTAGCCTTGTGACCTTGGGCAAGTCACTTAAACCCAATTGCCCCTCAAAAAAGCAAAAAAAAAAAGAAATAACCATCTCAGAACTCAAATACTGGTCAACTAACTAAACCAGCACCATGATCTTCTCCTAGAAGACACATCTGGCTTCAAACATATGGTACATATCATGCTGGTTTTCTTCCTCAGGCTGAAATCTCCCACCCCAGTATGTTGAGACTAAAATTTCCAGCCCAACATATAGGCCTTACTTCCAGGCTATATGAAGTAAGAAAAATATGTGACAATAGAAAATAAGGCCATGAAGAGAGAAAACACTGTTATAAAAACAAGTTGTAAAACTCTACATTCTATAGTCAGAAACATATTGATCATCTTTTCCTATGTACAATATCCTCTATACTTTCCCCTTACCTCTTTCTGATTCTGAAGACATAATCAAACAACTGCAATTTGTACCTAAGCAGCATGAGTCCATCTACTACACTGCCTCCACTTATCTATCGGCCCTAAAAATTTCCAGAACGACATTTCCTTCTTTGGCCTCCACTACCTGAAATGTCTTATCTCCCCAGGTTAAAATGCAAGCTCCTTGAGGGTAGGCACTGTCTTTACTTTTGAATCTGCACCCCCAGCACTTAACACAGTGCTTGGCACAGAGTAGCTGCTTTATCAATTTTTTATTCATTCATTTATTCATTATATCAAGCTGAAATATGTACATCTGCTACTTTCATACATTGCCCGAAATTAGTCCCTGATCTCTCTTCCACTGTACAGACCTTCCCATCATTGAAGACCTTAACTCCCTCCTCTTCCTCTCTCCCTATCGAGTTTCTTCTCCAGTTAAACACTGGCTTCCTCTTCTGGATTGCTATAGCTTTTCAATCTTTCCTAAAATGTAACACCTCCAAACTAAGTATAAAATTACAAAGGTTAACTAACCAGGATAGAACATGATCAGACTTTCACTCTCATTATTTACAATATACTTCTATTAACATAGCCTCATCCAACATCTTGCTTCCAAGGTAAAGCTTGGGTACCAACTCTCCCATGAATTGATCTCTTATCGACCACAACTGTTAGCTCTCCCTCCCTTCTCAAATCATCATATATTTACTTATTTGTGTATATATTTTATTCCCCTAGTAAAATGCATGCTCCTTAAATGGCTAGACGGTTTACATTTGTTTTTGTATCCTCTGTGCCTAACACAGTACTATATATAAACCTGCATTTAATTGAAATAACAGCCACATCACATTGTGGTGGTCCACTAAAAACCATCAGGTACTTTTCACAAGAACTGTTAAATACTTGTAGAGTTCACTTTTTTAAAACCCCTATTAAATTCTTTTTAAAAAATTAAGTCCAGGGGCAGCTAGGTGGTGCAGTGAGTAGAGTGCCGGCCCTGGAGTCAGGAGGACCTGAGTTCAGATCTGGCCTCAGACACTTAACACACACACACACATACAAAAAAAACCTAGCCATGTGACTTTGGGCAAGTTACTTAACCCCAATTGCCCTCCAAAATAAAAAAAAATTAATTAATTAATTTTAAAAAAAGAATGAAAAAATTAAGTCTAACCTACAACCCCAATTTGTTGAAATCTTTTTAGATCCCAAGTTTATCATCAAATAGTTTATCCCTCCCAGCTTGATACCATTTGTAAATTTGACAACTAAGCCACTATGCTTTCATCAGTAACAGATAAAAAGGTTGAACATTACTATTTGCTAATTCTTTGTTTCATTCCCTCAAGTCCTGAGTGTTTGTCTTGAGTTTTTTTTTTAACTCTCTTATCCCTACATCCTTCTTGTTATAGTGTCTTTTAGGTACTTGGGGACTCTGATGCCTACAGAAGTCCTGAATTCCTAATGTCTATTTTTGCCCTACTGGTACCCAAAGTATCACTGATCCTTGGTATATATCAGACTTTCCTAGTTCCAGGTGATACCATAAACTACTCTTCAACATGTTCTAAGCATTAAAATCAGAGACTGAAAAGATGTTCTAAAAAGCCAGAATTTGCTATAACTCATGTAATATACATATAGAAAATACTGGGGCTTTTCAGATATCATACCTTTGGAAGTTCTGACCTTTAGAAGGGTTCAGCTGGCAGTTGTTGAATTACATGAAGCATTACTACAAAGAGAACATAAAATTGTTTATCCATTCCCTTTACCTCGGTAGATTTACACACTATATAATTCACTTTAAGCACCAACAATATGGGCCAGAAAATCAGACTTCCTATCTCCTTTTTGGAGAACTCTATCCATGAATTCTGTATATAACCTTATAAACTCATTCATAGCTTATCCATCAGCAGAACTACCTGTATAACTCATAGGGATAATGTGAAGCTATATAGAAACTCACACTGGAGAGACACTAGATTGCTTACTGAAAAAGAAATTAGATCTGAAACAATAGGAGACATTCACTATAGGAACTCCAAATTATTTTGTAATCGACAGTTCCAAAGTAAATGAGAACAGAAAAGGCTAGGGTAGAATCATATTTCATCAACAGACACAAAGTCTTTGTGTTCTGTTCAATACAGATCAAGACCTAAAGAAAACATGGAAAAGAGAGATAGAAAAGCTAAGAAGGAAGATAAGTATATGAAGATTTATGTTGTTTTGGCTTTGCTGGGCTGGTAGGTTTTCTGAAACTATCAACAAAGCTTAAACAATAAAATAGTATATTTCAGAATATGTTTTACTATTGAAAATGTCACCTCTGAAAAGTCCAAGGGTCTGATGCTAGGACTATTTGTCCAGTCTACCCTATCATAGTCCAATCTTGAATTAAACTAGGTCAGAATTTGAGCTTTCTAAACTACTAGTACTGGTACCCAAAATATCACTGATCCTTGGTATATATCACACTTTCAGTGTGAACTACCCTGTAACTTGGACAAAGAAACTACTCTATTCCATCCTTTGTTTAATATATAATCCTTCTGGTTAGCCAATGTGTCCTTTTTCACAGGTTGCCATGATGTCACTGTAGTCTTTTCTCTACCTTAGATCAAACCCAAGGAATCTCTGGTCCCTTTGGCCATTATTTGTGACCCTCTAAAACTCCACCTCTTTTCTTTTTTTCTATCTCTTTCCTTCAATATGTATGTGTCTTACTTCCCCTTTTCATGTTTTTTTGCCCCTACTTAAGTGTACCAGTGGAATTTTGAAGTAAAGAGTTTCTGTTTGTTTCTCTTATCTTTCCAGTCAAGCAAGACCATTTAATTGAGCAGTTCTAGAAGGATAGGCATATCACACAACACTGGAACTTCATTTTAGACTATATTCCCCTTGTTACCTTAACAAAATTCTCTCCAATGGGACCTAAAAAAATCTTGTAAATATGCTTGATAGGGAATATAGGTATCATGAGATCCCAATGTCCCTTCTCTCTTTAAAGCACAAGTTCTTAACCTGGGACCCATGAACTTATTTTTTAAATATTTTGATAATTGTATTTCAATAAAATTAGTTTTCTTTGTAATTCTATATATTTGATTTTATGCATTTAAAACTATCATCCTGAGAAAGAATCCAGAGGCTTCAGCAGACTGCCAAATCAGTCCAGGTTACAAAAAAAATTAAGAACCTCTCTATTCTAAAGTAAAAATTGGCATTAACAAAATTTGAAATTCCATCTAAGTTCTGATTTTTGTAAAAGGAAATTAGCCACTCACATCATTTATTCATTCTCATAATCTTCAAACCATGAGTTTTAGTTTATGATATTCTTTGTATACTTTTTTTTTGGTATCCTGCCTTGCTGGCTCTTTTTTTGCCTTATATAAATGGACTTTTCTTTCTGCTTCACAATTCCACAGGGAAAAAAAAACAAGAACAGAAAAGTCACTATGTTGGGTTCAGACATCCTATTTACCTTTTGGTATTATATCTTACCACCCTTTGAGTTAATTAATTTAGCCACAGAGGCAGGAACCATCTGCTCACCTCCGTTGAGTTACACAATGTGGCACTATGTAAAAATATGCAGTTGCCTCCAGTCCCTACTGTTGTTACTGAATAGTTTTGACAGTACTGTACAAAACCACAGGAGTACAGTTCTAGCCTATGTGATCTTTCACTTTCTAGGCTCAATTCAGCTTGGCAATCTCATATAGAAAAATGAAAAGACCAAGGGGGGCAATTCAACAAATAGTCATTAAATACTACATCATCATCATCATTGTCATTACTGCCATCATCATCATCAATGTGATTCTCTCTCCACCCCTCCCCAGATTTGGTATGTTCCCTTCTTGAAGAAATCTGGACAATTCCTTAAGGTTTTCAAAATCGTGTCTTTTCCAGGGAAAATTTCTTCTTTGTGTTCTTGGTCTAGCATAGTTACTCTTACCGAATCTTTTTTATGTCATTTTCATTTTCTCATTTAACACATTGAATTCTAAGGTGTTAGAATCTATCATGTTTCCCTTATCATCAATGAGGGGAAAAATCATAGAAATGCTGACAAATCTCTTCCATATTTTTTCTATTTGTTGTCTCCTTCCTAGTTTAATCTATAAATACTATTGAAATGGATCTGGTTTAGTAAGGTCTCATGGCAAGATTTCTGCAAATTTATTTTCACCACCACTGTTCTTTTATATTTTGTTAAACAAAAGTGCTCCAATATGTCCTCCTCAGATATTTCATTTCCTACCTTGGTACACTCACTTTAGGCATCTTTGATTTTTCCACCATGCCAGCCTTGGTACTCACACTCCAGGAGTACCTCTGCTCTTCTGACTGGAGGGTTGGAGCCATGACCTCCTAAACCTCCATGTAAGAAGGGGAGGTAAGAGAGAGATCTCCTCTGACAGCTCCTCATTTCCAACTGGGCTGCACTCATTTTGGATTTCTTGGACTCCCCTCCACTCCTTCAGTTTTCTTTTGTGTGCTGTCTTCCTCCAACAGAGCGTAAACGCCTTAAAGGCAAGTGCTGTCTTTCTTCTCATATTTGTATCTCCAGCACTTAGCACAATAAAAGTTCATTGACCATGACTATATGACTAAATTCCATCATTCCCCCCTGGAACATTTTGCAAATTTTTATTTTAAATCAATGGTACCTTTGGCTGCCAAGTCTGGTTGAAAAAGGGAGGTGGAGCAAAAAAAATGCATTTATTAGGTACCTACTATGTGACAAGTACTGTCCTAAGAGTTTTACAATTATGATCTCATTTGAAGATCAAGGGTTTGCTTACTGAGAAAATTCTGAGCTGCTTTTGGTTTCTTCCTTGTATCCACTGATTTCTCTATATCTGTGGGATATGTTGATAATCAGAATCAATATTTTTTCTTTATTAATTCTCCATTTTCAAGGCCAGGCTGACGGGCTGTGTAGCTGTTATAATTACAAGTAACTTCTCATTATGATCCTTTTTCTAAAATTTGAACTTTTAAGTTCTGTTCCAAAGAGTCAGCGGTCTAAAAAGACCCAGAGAGATGCTTCCAAACATTATCCTAAGTGAAAAGATGTAGGCAATTTCAAAGGTAGGACATGGACTCAGGGACATTCACTTTGGATCCGGGCTCAGATATTTACTAGCTGGCTCTAATACATAAAAGTATTGTAAATCTGAAAGCACCACGGAAATGTGGGCTAGCTCATTATCATTTTTGTTCAATGCTTGTCATGCTGACATCTTGTCACTTTACTTTGAAAAAAAAAAGGTCGTTTCTTAACAACCATGTTCAATGTCTGAATTTGTGTGTTTACAAATATTGACAGGGAAAGAATGTAATGGCAAGGTCTCCCAGCAACAAAAACAAAGTCAAAAGGACGGTTAATTTTTGCTTCTTTGTGAGTCACCAGCTGCACTTAAGTTCTAGATGTCAATAAGCAGAAAACACAGAGGAATCTGTGGCCCAATTTCATGTGGAAATTTTAAGGTTGAGAAAACCCATACAATTATCAGGATCAAGAGACTAGCCACTTAATGAAGCTTCAAGTCTCCTGTGAAACCCACAGTGTGGCAAGGCCACCATCATATATGTCTTTAACACTAGAAGCATATGTAAATACCTTCAATATCCTCAATGTCAGTGTTAGCTCTATGATGTTAAACAGAAGCCACCACGACCATATTTGCTCCACAAATGCCCTTCTTATTTACAGTCAAGAGAGTTTTTTAAATAGATGAGGCTTTTCTATAAACTTTCTTGACCAAAATCAACTTGGCACTAATTCACAAGTTAATTAACTGTTAACAGATTCTCCTAGATATGACTGCTACACAGATATTTTATCTTCCTGTTAATTAGTAATTATGCACTGGCAAGAAAAACAGTGTTTCTTTCCAATTATTCCAGAACTCAGTGATTATTTAAACTTGGCTAATTAGCAGTGAAGGGCTGGTACATCTTCTGGGCAAATTGTGTTTGATAATCCCTATTAAAATATACATGGTGGTTGTTGACTTGTAACAGAAAAAAAGTGGCAGTTCAAAGGGTATTAGATACAGCACAAGGCAAATGGGGGCCCATTAAAATTTTGCCGACTGTTCTAATGAGAATGCCGAGGGTCATTTCTTCCTAGTTTACCATCTGTTTGGTTTCTGGCATGTGTCTGTAGTGTGAGGGGAGTGTCCTGAAGCCCATTTGGCTTATCACAGAGTAATCCAGGGATCTGAAGCAATTTCACTAGTTTATAAAACGGCACATTAGAATGAAAAGGTTACACGTGCAGAAATGAAAACTTTCAAATGCAGAAAGTCGTGCCCAATGGAAAGTTGCCTGGATGTTTATTTTTAAGGCTGTAATAATCACTAAAGAATAAATGTTGTAGAAGGAAAATTTAAAGGAACCATACATTGAGTATAAAGTTATTGTCCCCCATTTCTTGTGATGATTGAGAATTACATTAAAGCAGATATAAAAAACAGATCCTATGTGACCTGGACCACATCTTAGGGAATGTTAATAGTGAAGGGAATCTCCAACATCATCTTGAGCAAGTCCCTTATTTTACAGATGAGATGTCTGGGATTCAGAATTAGAACGTATGTCCTTTGAGTATTTAATTCTTTAGACACTAAAAGTCTTTATCACATAGGTACCTATGAGTTCACACATTATATAAAGCCAAGCTAAGTCTGTATCATTATAATATGGCATTATTCAATCAGGGACAGACTTCTACAGAGATGCAATAAGTAGCTGTGAGGTGATGTTAGTTCAGGGGCATGTCCATAAAAACAAAACAAAACAAAATAAACAAAAACCAGTACCACAGTTGTTCTCCAATTCTTAACATTCTTTAACAGGAAATAAAATCTTTTATTTCTAAATGAGAGTCACAGTCAGAAATGAAGATTAAAAGACAAATACACAAGAAGAGAAAAGTCTACTTTCATTCACATTAGTGCTATCAGTGACTGAGAGCTGCTTCTTTCCTGAGGGTACAATAAAGGATCCCAAGTGGAAGAGAAAAAATAAACATATACTTAATACACACACATATATGGAGGAAGGGAGATGGGGGAGGGGGAGGGCAAGAGCGAGACTATAACCACTTCACAATTTTTTGCTTAGTGCTGGAATCCCAAGAAAACTTGGGTTCCATTTAGTTATGACCCCCTTAGAGAGAGATCATGCCAACTATATTCTTTACCACAGGGGGCAAAGGCTAATGGTAATGCCCCTCTGGGGAGGGCCACACATCAGGTCCATAGTCAGTGAAAGTCTATATTATGTGACCTCAGGCAAGCAATTCAACCTGAGTCTGGACCTCAGTTTCCTTATCTGTAAAAAAAAAAAAAAAGTAGGTTGGACTGTATCTGGTGTTCTTATAATGTACCCCATCTCGTGAAGCTGATGGATCACTTTTTAGAATTTTTTAAATACATAAAGTAAAATACATAGGATTACAAAAGAAACCAATTATAATTAATATATATTCATTATATATATATTCATGTATGCATATATATATGTATGTATAAATATATAATATATATAAATATATAATATATATAAATATATAATATATAAATAATATAATATATAAATAAATAAACATGAATACATAGAAAAGATACTGTTTTTCTTTCCATGATTTTGTGTGGAATTTACTCCTGATTTTTATATTTAGTTTGATAGAAGTGTGTGTGTGTGGGTGCCTGCTGAGTCCATATACATGCATGAATACATATATGTATGTATATCAATATATGTATGTATATCAATATATGTATGT
>NW_027186523.1:32924987-33136073 GCF_028583685.1 Petaurus breviceps papuanus
TATATGTATGTATATCAATATATGTATGTATATCAATATATGTATGTGCATTTATAATGTATACATATACATATTGCCAGACCCTGGGTTAAGAACCCTTGGATTGTGGGGCAGCTAAGTGGTGCAGTAAATAGAGCACCAGGCCATGAAGTCAGGAGGACCTAAACTCAAATGCGACCTCAGACACTTAACATTTACTAGACGTGTGACCTTGAGCAAGTCACTTAACCCCAATTGCCCTGCCTTCCCCCCTCCAAAAAGTGAAAATAATAAATTAAAAAAAGAACCTTGGATTAGATGATTCCAGAGGTTCCTTCTGACTTCGTGTTTGGCCTTCCTTTGTATCCTCTTGGCTTAGCATAGTGCCTGGCATGTAGCAATCATTAATAAATGCTTGGTGACTTTCCAGTTCCAACATTCTCTAATGCTTTTTCCAGTGCCCCATCCAGTCTGCTCAAGGCTGCTGGGTCAGTTCTATCATAAATTCTAGGGGGATAGTCACATTTCTTCCTTTGCTGATGTTGCTATTCCTATTAGCACTATTATCAAGGAGGTTGAAAAACCAGTGATGGCTAACAGTGTGTCTTACTATTAAAGCAACCAGTTGTCTGTTTTAAACAACATAGAGCTAATTCTATAATATTTTGCCAGATCTCTGATGGTTAACACTTCCTACTTTAAATGTGTTCCTTACTGCAAAGACTATGCAGGAATTTTCCTGAATTAAGCTTGTCAAAATAATACAACTGACTAGAAACAGTCATCCAGTTTTGACCCTAGAGAACACGTAGGAAGATAGAGAGCTGTGGTGGGAAGGACAGCAGGGAAGAATATAGTGCACCATCAACTTTTACAAGAATATTAGCAGATTTGGGAATTCTGTTTTCAAAAAATTCAACTCCCACATTAACAAGTATCTCTTCATCCAGACATTCAGAGGTCTGAAAACAGTAACTTAGTTGTGTTCTCTTGTCGCATGAGGCAACTCCTACATCTATTAAGCTAAATGTAAAAATCAGCAGCAGCAGCTTATACACTTGCACACACACATGCGTGTGCACACACAAACACACACATACGCCCCTGTGGAAAGAGAAATGGTATCTTTGGTAAAGTGTTGGGGGGCATACCCAATTTAAAATGTATGCATTCTACATTCAAAGAGAAAAACAAAGCTTTTTATCAGGTGAACAAAAGGTTTCCTCCCCATATTTATTTTTTAAATTATGTTATTGTTATTTGTGAACAAGAAAAAAATCAATTTTCAGGAGAAACTAATGACTTTAGATAGAATTGTTTTAAATCATTCTCCATTTAGCTATTACTCTTTCCTGACTATTGAAAGTAAAGGAGATGCCAACTTCATCCCAAAATATTTATAAATCATTCATCATGTGTTTCAAACATATAATCCCATATTTCATTATCTAGAAACCATAAAGGAACTGAAAACCTCAGGAAGAACTCACACCACAGGTAAAGTGACTGCTAGGTCTGAGTCAACCTTTGATGTTCTCTCCCTTAAGCACACAGTCCTTTCCTGTGTCTTGTCACATTGGACTACTTGGCATACTGTGAAAGTGTCACATCCCTAGAAAACAGGATTTCTTATCAGCAGACACCCACCATTCCTAAGCTTTCTTTAATTCACACACACAGAGGAAAAGTATTCCTGATTCCAATTACATCTAGTGAAGGATAAGGCTTCATTAACAGGAAATGCCTAACCACAATTCACCTAAAACTCTTAGCACTCATGAAGCTTCAACCCAATCCCTTTAGCTAGGCCAGAATTATCCAGGGGAAGCTCTGAAACTTCCATCAAGCTTAATCCCTGCTTGCTACGACCTTGTTCCTACCAGATTCTGCTCAGACTTTCACAGGAATACCTTCAATTATGAGCGTAACAATTACATGCTTTCTTCATGTATAATTAACAAATCAACAAATATTTATTAAATGCCTAATGTGTTCCAGGAACTATGATAGGCTTTCATGATACAAAAACAAAGAAAGAAATGATGCCTACTCACAATGAGCTTACATTCTAATAAGGCAGTCAAAAAGTACAAGTAAAAATAAAGAAAATAAATACAAAGTTAACACAAACACATACAAAGAAGCTATACACGTGTGTATGTGTGTATAAAGGAAATATATCTATTTAATATATATGTAACAAAGTAGATATATATTATATAGTGTTTCTCTACCAAAGTAGTTATAGATATACTATATATATATACACAAAGCAGTACAATTCAAGGGGCTACTATGAGAATGCGAGGGAAAGCACTAGCAGTTGGGTGGCGGTGGGGGTGCAGAGAATTAGGAAAGGCTTTATGCAGAAAATGATGTCTGAGCTGTATCTCAAGCTAAGGGAGAACTCTGTGAGGCAGAGCTAAAGAGGGAGTGCATTCCAACCTTGCAGGACCACTAAAATTGCAAAGACAATGGAATATGGGGAGCAAGGAACAGAGGGACCAGTCTGACTGGATCACAAATATATGTGAAAAGGATTGATTGATGCGCAATGAGGCTAGAAAGGTAGGTAAGGGCAAAGTTATTAAGAGCTCTAACACTTAAACAAAGAAGCTTCTTTTAAAAAAAAATTCTAGAGACAATAGAACACACTGGAGTTAGCTGAGTAAGGAAATTACATGGTCAGATCTATGCTTAAGGAAAATTACTGAGAGGAAATGTGTTATGGTAAAAAAGAACACCAGAACTGCAGTTAAGAGTCCTAAGTTCAAATCTTGCTTCTGATACTTATTGTTTGTATGATCTTGGCCAACTCATTTCTCAGAGTACCTCATCTATAAAAGAAGGTAATAATGTTTAAACTCACAACCTCACAGGGCCATTGGGTGTTAAGTACATTGTAAACTTTTCAATCTTAAATGAATTATAGGATAATGTATGTAAAGCATTTTGTAGACCTTAAAATGCAAAATAAATTTTAGTTTGTTGCTTGGTCATGTCTGGACTTTCTTGGCAAAGATACTGGAGCGGTTTGCCACTTCCTTCTCTGGCTTATGTTACAGATGAGGAAACTGAGGCAAACAGCACTTGCTCAGGGTCACACAGCTAGTATTTGAGACCATATCTGAAGTCAGGAAGATGAGTCTTCCTGCTTCTGAGACCAATTCTCTATTCACTGTGCCACTTAGATCCCATACATGTTACCTACTATTACATTATTAGCTATTATTACATTGGCTGATAGAGACTTTCCCCCTGTGGTCTGGAAAGACATGAACAAAAACCTGACAAAGATGAAAAGGTGTTGATGAATTGTTATATGCTCAGATAAGATCCCAGACCCACTGAAGTAGAAGCATGGTATGTGACTTCTATTTTATATTTTCAAGTCATAATAATGCTAATGATGATAGTTACCATGTATATGTACATATGTAGTACTTTATGTGTAATATATGTAATACTTTACAGTTGGCAAAGCATTTTATTTATATCATCTTATAATAACTCTTTGAGGCAGAGCTATTATTATCTTCATTTTATATATGAAGACCAAAGACATTTTATAGAACTGAGGTGGAGAGAAGTTAAAGGATTTGTTAAGCAAGAGGCACATGGTTAATTAGGATTTAGGGTGGAATCCAAGTTCAGGTCTTCCAACAATAGCCAGCTAAAATAAGATATACAAAAAAGCAGATTTCTTTCCTTAATGCTTCTCAGCCCCGTTCTCTGTCTGCTTCTAATGCCTCTCCCTGCTTTATTCTTTGCTTTTCTTCACCCCACCCCCAGGATTTTCTAAATGCTACATTCCTAACCCCATAAATGTTGGAGCCTTTCCAGGGAAATTAGAAAGAGAAAACAGAATGGTTTGAGAGATCTAGCAGACCTGGGAAGGGATGACAGTGTCTACACCAGCCAGCTTCTAGCCAGTAGGTCAAGCTGATTCCAATGAAGCCAGGCCACTGCATGAAGTTTCCAGGGAGCCAGACTTCTGGGGATAAAGCTTCCAAGGATACCAGGAGGATAAACAATCACATACATAATGTCATGAGAGAACAAGGGCGAAGGTGGAGCCTGGCAGATGCTCCCAATGGAATCTCTTATTCCTGAAAATCACAGATTGCTCAGCCTACTGGGCAACTGTCCAAATGCCCCCTGGTGTAGCAGTTCAACCCTAGAGGTTGGACAGTTCATCACTATTTGAATGAATTCTTTATGTGTAAGAGTTACCTTATATCTTTAAAGAAGAGAGAGAGAGAGATGGGGAGAAGAAAAAGGAAAGGAAAGGGAGATAGAACACAATTACTGCAAGGTTTTGACCCAGAGTTTCACATTTAAAGCCAGACCTGGTGTGGAATAGAACCGGTTGAAAAGGATACACTCCTTTGATCTCTAGAGATTCTGGAGCTGTTGGTGAATTAGAGTCTTGTGGCTTGAGATCATTTCTTTTTCTTTGTCTCCAACTTGTATGATACTAACTGGTTATCTATTTCCTAGGCATGGAATGCTCTCCCTTCTCACATTTGCGACCTGCCTTTTTTGGTTGTCTTCCAGACTCAGCTCAAACCCCACCTTCTGCAGGAGGCTTTTCCTAGGACCTCCTAGGACCTCCCTCTCTCCCTCCTTTGCTACACCCTGCCCTGCCCCAGCCAAGTACCTTCTGTCTACTATACATGTATCTTTTATATACATAGTTGTTTCCATATTGTCTCTTCCATTAGAATGTGAGCTTCTTGAGGGCCGAGGTGTTTTGTTTCCCTTTGTACCCCCCCCCCCCAGTGCCTAGAACATAGGAACAACTTAATAAATGGTTACTTATTGACCGATTCCTTTTAAAGAGCAGAATACTATGCCAGAATAAAGGGAAGTTAGGACCTGGTACTCTCTCTGCCACAAAGTAGATCTAGTGGTGCCATAGTGCATAGAGTACAGGGCTTGGACTCAGGAAGACTCATCTTCCTGAGTTTAAATCCAGTCTCAGCACTTACTAACTGTGTGATCATGAACAAGTCACTTAAGCCTGTTTGCCTCAGTTTCCTTATCGGCAAAATAAGCTGGAGAAGGAAATGGCAAACCCCTCCAGTATCTTGGTCAAGAAGACTCCAAATGGGACCATGAAGAGACACAACTGAAATGACTCAACAACAGTCATCCAGTCTTTAGCACATAGCTTAACTTCTCTAGGACTCTATTTCCCCATCAGTAAAATGGAGGTGTTGGATGAAATGAGATCTCAAATTCCTTCCATCCCCAAACTTCTATGATCTGAGGACATTGGCTTATTTCTGACTTGCCTTTCTTCATGCCCTGCCAATATGTCCCCTTTCTCCCCTTTATTTAAATTCTACCCCTCTTTAAAGGACTCTCTTTCTACATGCTTCCTGCAACCTTCCCTGGCCACTCTATCCCACTTTTTGACTTTATCCTACTTTGAACTCCCATGTCTTTTAAGGGACTTGGAAAAAAAAAGACATGGACTCCCATGTCTTTTATATCTATGGAAATCATTTGGTCTTATCATACATTGATTATTTCTGTTAGCTTATATTTTATAGTGTATCAAAGTTAGTCTTGAATTCCTAAATATATTATTAGCTTCTAGAGGGCAATTATATCACTAGGTTCTTGTATCTATGGGGTTCTTTTCAGCTTCACTAAATATTTCCAGGGATCCTACCAATATATGAAGCAATCCATAGGATTATGGAACTTTGGGCAAAATACTTTAAAGTTTTGAAGGTTGAAGGTAGATTTGGATTTCATAGAATTGTATAAGGGTTTCTGAGCCAGAAATTAACATACAGCTCTTAGTCAGGGATTGGGGTTATTTAACAAAGGCTATGGAAAATATATTTAACTAGAGACTTGAGGATCTGATCAAGATTTCTTTAAACTGAAAATAAAGGATAAGAGAGACAACTGTTCAAGAAAGTGACCTTCACTGTGAACCAGAATGGGTTTTAGAATAAACAAGCCCAAACTAGTTTTATATCTGTTTCTGATGTGTTTTCCAAATTAGACAGAATGCTGGCAATATATTATGCTTCAATACTTTAAATGTCATATATCTCTACTGTAAGACACCAGGCACAGGTCATTTAACAAAAAATTATAACACCTATGGAGACAAAGCAGAGATACATGGGCCAGATTGGAGAATAAATGTAAATCTGATTCCATGCAGTATGCTAGGAACACCTTCTTGGATCTAATCAGATCAACATTTTTATCAATGTCCTGAATGTAGACATAGATGGAATGCATATAAAGATTGGAAAAGATAGGCAATTTTGTAAACTATAGAATCAAGAACTTGAAAGACTTTGGTAAATTATAATAATGGGTTCAGCTTAATATGATGGAAGTTCTGTATTCTGCTGGATCAGCGATCTCATCAATGTGGTCACTCTTTCCAGTAGCCTACATCACAACTTCATGTCCTTATTTAAATCTTCCACAGTGTTTCCACCTGTTATCCTGGAAGCCTTCCTTTAGATTTCTTGATATCATGTAGGTACCAATAAAGCACCTGAATTGCCCACCAATCATCTCTTGCTCTCAATATAGGACCAACCCACTTTTTATGGCCATCTCTCTCTAATGATATCCTTTCTTCTTCATTATAATTTTACTGGTAATATGTTTACCAACTCAAACCAACTATGCATTAGACCCATTGAAAAAATTTAGCACCAAAAAATATGAAGTGCTGCATTTGGGTTTTAAAATTCAATTATATAAGTGTGGGCTAGCAAACATTAATTGATTAATATTTATTAAGTGCCTATCTTGGATAATTAATACTTATTATCTAATACAAGACACTTAATTAGATTAGAAAATAATTCGCATGAAAAATAGTTTATTCATCTTTTGCTAGCTAAATATGAGTCAACAAACTAAAAATTGATACAAATTTAGGCTGTACTTATAAAAGTACAGTTTAAAAAATTAGGGAGTTTTAATTTTTATTTTTTTGCTTTTTGGAGGGGGAAAGGTAAGGAAAATGGGGTTAAGTGACTCACCCAAGGCCACATGGCTAGTAAGTGTTAAGTGTTTGAGGCCACATTTGAACCCCACCAGGGAGTTAACATGACTGTACTCTGATTTGGTCATGTTACATCTTAAGTATTGGGTACAGTTCTAGGTACCACAGTTTAGCACGGACACTGTACTAAATCCAGAAGAGGGTTAGCATGGTTTCAAAGGGACTTTATACCATGCACACAAAAACTGGTTGAAGAATCCAGGGAAGTTCAGTTTAGATAAAGGAAGACATAGAGGGAAATATTGTAACTGTCTTTAAGTATTTCAAAAACTAACAGGTAAAAAAAGATTAGGCTTATTTCAATTTGGCTCAGGGGACAGAATTAGAAGCAAAAGATGCAAGTTGTTAGGGCTGCTAGGTGGTGCAGTGAATAGAGCACCAGCACTGGAGTCAGGAAGACCTGAGTTCAAATCCCACCTCAGACACTTAACACTTACTAGCCATGTGACCTTGGGCAGGTCACAACTCCAATTACCCTACCTTCCCCCCTCCAAAAAGCAAAAAATAAAATAAAAGATGCAAGTTGCAAAGAGGCAAAATCTTATGTCAATCTAACTGAAAAATCCCCAACAATCAGAGAGGTAGTACTGTTAGGTAATTCGTAACAATGAGAGAGGTCTACTAATCATCCTCCAGGAATTAGTGAATTTCTCATTATGTTCTCATTAGTGTTCAAGTAAAAGACAGATGAACATTTTCAGGAACATTCTAGAAGAGATTTCTGTTCAAGATGCCCTCAGAGGTCCCACATGACCTCTGAGATCCCTCCCAGATCTGAGATTTTATGACTATGTTGTATTATTATCATTCTGTGCCTTTATATATCTCTTCCAGTAATGAACACCATATTCTACACAGTTGACACAATGCCATAAACATTTTAATTGAAAATTCTATGATCGGGGCGGCCAGGTGGCTCAGCGAGTAAGAGCACTGGCCCCAGTGTCAGGATGACCTGTGGATTGAATCTGGGCTCAGATACTTAGCACCACACCCAGAAATAACTGGCCATGTAACCTTGAACAAGTTACTTAACCCCAATTGCTTTAAAAAAAAGAAAAGAAAATTCTATGATCTCTTTAAGAGATTTTATTTGGCAGTTACAAAATATGCCTTGATCCTCTGTCAATGGTATAAATAGAAGTTCTTCTATAAAGAGCTCTATGAATTGATATGAAGTGAAGTGAGCAGGGGAACAGTTTACATAACAACAACAGTATAAGGAAAAGTAACTTTGAAAGACTTAAGAGCTCTAATTCATGTAATGGTAAACTATTATTCCAGGGGCCCAAAAATAAAGTACAATACCCATCATCCTGACTAAGTGGGGATGAATTTAGAGTGAATAATTAAGCATGTGTTTTTAGACATGGCTAATGCAGGAATTTTTTTTTGCTGGACTATGGATATTTATTTTGATGGTTTTCTTTTTCTATTGCTCATTTGGAGGAAGGAGTAGGAAGAAACAGATTACAAATGTTTCAAAAATATTTAAAAGCAAGTTTTTCCATAAGTCAATAATAACATACATTACTGGAATGGGTCTGTTTCTCTGTCTCTCTCCTCTCTCCCTCTGTTTTTTTCTTTCTGTATCTGTCTGTCTCTCTCTTTTCCTTCCTCCATTTTTCTCCCTCTCTTTTGAAATGAGGGAGTATTATATAGTATGGAATGAGCACTGATTTGGAGTTAAAGGACCTATGTTCAATTCTGTGTATTACACTGTCCTCATTTATAAAATGATGGAATTGGGCTAGATTACCTCTAAGGTGCATTCTAACTCTAAATCCTATGAACTCTCTTAGTCCTTTGATTCTTTCAGGCACATCAGTTCTATTTATATTATAGTTATTTGTGCACATTTTTTCTCCTCTGGAAGACCATAAACTCCTTAGGGCAAAAGTTGTGTCTCTTAGCATGATGCTTTTCACAGAAAAGATATATGATAGATATTTGTTGAATGAATAATTTGGTTCGGAGTAGAATAACAACTTTGGGCAAATGTACTGTAAATAGTAAACACTTTTTCCAGCAAATACTGCTTGAGAAACCCTGGGTTCTCAAAAGTAATGCCAGTAGAGTGAGAGATCAGTGTCACCAATCTAAAAAGCACTGGTTTCCACAGACAAGATGAGCTAAATTTGAAAAGGAACATCACTAAAATGTAGGCTTTATTTTCAATGAATTTCTTTTGGCCACAGATACTCATGAAACCATCTATCTAGGTATGAATATGTTGCATTTGCATCAATTGAAGTAATGATGTATTAAAAAGTGAATACCTGTTAGCAATTTTATTAACTGGTGAATAGTTTACACTTTTACTATTTACTTAAATGATTTGTTCAAACTGAGGTTTCCTAAGTTCATTACAATAATTTTCTATCTGTGTAGGACATTTGTTTAACTTTCACATATTAATTTAACAGATACAGTCTTATTAGAGACCCAGGAAATCAATATGTTAACATAATCAATGTTCTCTGAAAATCACATGACCTCTTTAAGCTAATAAATGAGTATTGTACCAGAGCATTATAAATAGGATACTAATGAATTTATTAAAAGCTTTCCTTTGTTTATAGATACTGGCCCAAATCTTTAGCTATATGTGTGTGTGCACACATGCATATACATTCATATGACACTATATACATATATGTATACATCTATATAAATCTGAAATAAATATATATATATCCACATTCACATATTATACTTCAAACTTGAACACTGGGTAATATCTTAGGAGCAAATCCATGAATAAAAGTTCAATTTAATCTTCTATATGTAAAGACTAATCATTTGTTGGCCTATTAAAGTACTTGTTCCTTGAATGCACATGCTAATAGAGGAAACTGTTAAATGAACCTCAAGTCCCCACTGCGAAATTCAAGCATGGGTAACACAAATAATAGTTGAATCTGAACAATTTTCATTTACTATACTTCAGTGCATAAAGGATCTTTGATTACATTGATGATGGGGGTTGGCTCCACTGAGACAGACTTTCAACACTGTGTCTGGCCTACCTTAATCCATGGCTTTCATGAACATCCTCAGATTCAGCCCCAGCAGGCCATTTGCTAGTAGGAAGCCTTTCCAGATTTATCCAATCTGCTACTTGAACCGTATGAAGGCAGCCAATTGCCAGATTCACATGCATAGCCTTTCTAGTTTGTGGAGACCTGGCAGTCATTTGTATTCTTTCTGTACCAATGATTATTCATAATTTGATGAAAAAGTAGTATTCCTTAAAACTTATATGATTGTTATAGGAATGTAAATTTTTAAGATCTTCCCTGCCCCTATGTTAAGTGTACCTGGAGCCTGTGATGGGAGGCTTGTTTTTCAGGAATACCCACACCTTGGTGCTTTGTGATTGGGCAGTGGGTCAAGAGATTTGTTATATTCTCTGACCCAGGAGAAGACTATATAATCCCTGATGTGAGACTTTGTTTTGGGGCTCACTTTGAGAAGTGTTGTGTGATTTGACCAGATGAGACTCTGGGCAGCTGTTGAGAGCCCCCCGGCTTTGAAAACTTAGATGTTGATGCTTCCCTCTCTGGTAACTGTGACTAGGCATGGATGTATGTAATGGTCAAGACAGTTTGGAAGCCTGTCTGCTGAAATGTTTCTCTGTCTTGCTTGTAACTTCTGTATACTCTGAAGTTCAGGGTGCTGACTTTTTCCCCCTGAACTAGGTAAACAACATATGTTTGATTGATTAAAGCAACATTGTTAACCCATTTTGAGTTGCTTTCCTTCAGCAAAGAAGATCTAAGAACTTGTGTTGGCAGCCACCCTGGCGATGCTGGGGTGCTTGCTGCTACAATGATTACCTTTGTAAAGAAGCATGTCCACAGACATCAATTAAAGTTTTTCCTCTAAAGACATTAAACACCTGGAGTCAGCACTCCCAGATTTAAATCATCTCTTGGCCACCTTCAGCCTGTGAGATCTAGAAGAAGTGACTTAACTTCTCCAAGCCTCAGTGTCCAAATCTGTAATAGGGAGAGGGAGGAGTAGGTGCATCTGAAGTTGCTTCAATCTTCAGAACTATGAGTTTGTGAATTAATAAACTAGTATCTTCAGCATGAGACATATATTGTGCACTTTCACTTAAAATATGTACTACATATTTCAAATTAAAGCAAGTACATATGCCATCACATGATAAAAATTTCCCTGAAAAAATCCATGTGGTTTTATATAATATTGTGTTTAAACAGCTATTTCAATGAGACTTGAAGATTTTTCATGACTAAATTCCCACTCAAAAGCAAGAGTAGATGCTGGAATGTAAAAATGGACAATTTATAATTAAACATCAGACCTCTCTAGGGTTTCATGTTTTTAAATTCACATTGACAAGTAAAATGAAGCATTCCAAGCTTTAGGTTTCTGGCTTCTAGTCATCGTTTGCATATCTATTGTTTTCATTTAATTCTGGCCATTGGGTATGACCATGGCCATTCATGCATTTTAAAGAATCTTGCTTTTTCATAAAAACTGGTATTATTTTGACACAATTACATTTACAAAAATACTTGAAGGATAATCATGATTCTTATTTTGTATTCACATATATAGTTTATGGTCATGGTGCAGTTTCTGCAACTTTAAGGCAATTACTATAGCGAGAGCAACTATAGAGAGGTAATACAAAAACTTTCATAAATAAAATCACGCATTCAGATGGAATTAAATGCCTTACTTAGCCCTCATTTATCAGAGCTGGTTAAACATAACATATGCTATTTACCACTATAACATGTTGGAAAAATGCCAAGAGCCCTCTGTTTGCTTAACACTCCATTGAAAAGTCAAAGCCTCACAGTAAATTAAATATTCAGGGCATCTTCCATTCAATAGACAAGGCATGCCACATCATCTTGGCATGATCTTTATTACCCATAACCTCTTAAGATCATGAAGATGTAGTAGCTATCGCCTAGTTTACACAATGTTATACTGATTGTGACAAACATATTATAAAGGTGATGATATGCTTTATTTTGCAAAAAATTCCCTCTGTCTTCAATCTCTTCCTTCTCTTTGTCTTTCCCCCTTTTTCCTTCCCATCTTCAGTCACACAAATCCTCTCTGATGGCTATAGATCATAAGGATTAAATTAAACATAGATCCCAAACAAATAATGTGATTTGTCTCTAAAAATAATACAAATATTTCACATTGGAAACTTCACTTCAGTTTCTTATTTTAAAAGACTTTAAATGTAAATGGAAAGGGAAGAAATCAGCTGAATGGTATGTAATTCTAGTGATCAAGCTTAGTCCCCCCACAAAAGAGGAGAAAATAAACCTTTCTCCCTTATTTGCAGAGGTGGAGGTCTATCAAGGTAGGACACTGAATACACTAACTGACTTAGGTAATGTGTTGCTTAGTGTTGTGGAAGTGTTTTTTTTTCTCTTTATTTTTGAGTCTTTGTTCCAGAGGCTGACTCTCTAGTAATTGGAAAGCAGGGGAGACATATTTTAAAATTAAGGTGACAGAAAACAAAAGCTATTGATAATTATCAAAATACTTTAAGAGAAAAGAAATAATCTTTTCTGACAATATCTAGCCACATAATTACATTTTCCATTTGTGTTCTTTTTTCTGTCATGTGTAGATATTGACTTGTAAAAAGCATAGGAGAGCAGTATTAAAATATCATTAGACCTTAGTATAAAGGAATCTTTATAAAGTCTGTCAAAAATCATCTCTAAGAGATGCATAAGTACATAGTTATAAAGAGAAATCCATCCACTAAATATTAGGAATAGGCACCTATAAATGCCCAGATGGGCCATGCCAAAACTAAAGCACTATCAAGTACTACCTGAAACTAACCACAATGTCATCATAATGCTCTGCACATTGTAAGTTCTTAATGTTTGCTTGACTGAAATTATTTTAATTAATGAATTTATTCTTTGTGGGATTTTTTAAACTTAAGTCAGAATTTTCCATTCATGTCCCTATTGGTATTCTATAAAATTGCTGATTTATAAACATAGTTGGTTTTGAATGATTTTGAATGGGTTTTAATCGCCACCAGGAGTAGCCTCACACAGAAGAAAGAGCACTGAACTATCTATATTCATAAAAGTCCTGTCTATGACACTTACTAGGTGGTCATGGGCAAATTACTTAAGGTTTCTGAGCCTCACATTAAGATGTGTGATTATTCTTAAGCTACTATTACACAAATAAAACCAACACCATCCTTTTATGACAAACCAGGATTCTTTACAATGTATGTCTGAACAAAAGTAAGCAATGAGATATTTGAGGAGAAATAAAAATAATATATGTAGTAGCTAACTTACATGATTGCTATGAGCAAATGTCTTTGCAAACTGTAAAACTATGTAAATATAAGTTACTGTTTTTTTCAGATTCAACAAATGGACAGGTAAATACCATTTTTTTTAAAAAACCTCTAGCTTCTCACTCAGCATGATAGCCAGGAGATAGTCCCATGTTAATTTCACTTAGGAATTGTTTTCTGCCTTTACAGGAAACATATAAAATAAGTCCATGTAACAAGTTAGAGTTCCCTCAGCTATTAAGATTGTTTTAATTTCTGACTCCTTGCTTACCTCACCTTACTTGTCATGTCCTTCATTTTCAAATTCTTCAGGTCTCCCGAATTCTTGACTATTTGCCTTAATTTTTGACCATTCACTTTGCTTATTCCTTGAATATCTTTGTTCTCCCGGGTTCCTCTATCTGCTTGGTTTCTGAAAATATCTTTGTCCTTGACATGTATGAAAATCCTGACTCAAACTCACTGGTTTTAACTGCTTTTAACGCTTGCCTGCTCCCATGGCTTCCTGAATCTGAACATCCTTGCCTCTGCTATCCCATGTTGCCATGTTACCATGTTGCCTGACAGTAACAATGTAAATCCAAGCAAAAAGCCTTGCTAACATAAAAATCACACTAATAAAACTTGCTTCTGTTCTCTAAAAGGTAATTCTGCCAATAAATAACACATAGAAAAACAACGATGATGAGATAAGGTATATAAATGGGTCACTATTTATGAAGGAAATATGAAACAAAAAAAGGTGAATCATGACACAAAAGATCAGATGGATACATAGCCCAAATGTTTCACTAGCACCCACAAAAAGTAAGATGCCCTAAATGAAAGCATAGTGAGTAGATTCCCACCATGGTGGGTTTATGAAGAAACATGGATGAGAATCATACAGGATGAGAAAATATGTACGTCATCTGTAATTAGACCACAGATTCCTTAATAACACTTTAAGGTTTGTAAAGTGTTTTACAAATATGATATCATTTTATCCTTACAACAGCCCTAGGAGGTAGTTGCTTTTATTATCACCCTTTCATAGATAAAAAAAATTAAAGCAACAAATAAGGGACTTGCCCAGGGTCATACAACTAGTAAATGTCTGAGGCTGGATTTGAAGTCATGTCTTCCTAACTCCAAGTTCAGTACTCTGCACTGTACCACTTTAATGTTATTATTCAGTTATTTTCAGTCATTTCCAAATCTCTATATTCCCATTTGGGGTTTTCTGGGCAACAATACCAGAGTGGTTTGTCATTTTCTTCTCCAGCTCATTTTACAGATGAGGAAACAGAAGCAAAGAGGGTTAAGTGACTTGCCCAGGATCACATAGCTAGTCAATGCCTAAGGCCAGATTTAAACTTAGGAAGATGAGACTATCAACTGTACCACCTAACTGCTTCTAAAGTATGAAATTATAAGACCTATAATGTACCATCTAAATGTAAACTATAATAAGCTGTATACTAACGCAACCCCATTTCCCTCATCATGGAAAATTTATTAATATTTTATGGAGATATTAATTTACTCTTGTTCTTTCTATTGTATACTAAAATATACTGGGTTTGGAATACTTAACATAGAATAGGAAATGAAGAGAATTTTTGCATCTTGTTGCCTTTGTGATCAGTGACTGATGAATAATCTAATGTGATGGCTTTGTAATTTCACTTAGATTAGCTTTCCCTATGATTTAAAATCAATGCCTTTCTAGTTATATTTTTAATGTGAAGTTAAATTTATAAAAATATCAATTGAGTGAAATAATTTACTAAATTTTGCAAAATGACTATTTTCACCTTCTCCACACCCTCCCCACCATCAATACCAAGTACTTTATTGGGATGTAAAATGGTGGTAATTTTTTGGTATAGATTATTAAGAAGTCAAATAACCAAAATACACAAACACTGAAAGACAGTAGGAGCTATGCCCACAGTTCCCTGGTGGAGGGGAAGCCAGCTGTGGCTTAGCTCTTGTCGTCACTGTCTCCAAAAGACATTCTGCCATGCCAGAATTGGGGCCTCATTTGGCATAGGTTGGTTAGATCACCCAGTGGTTTGAAGGACTTTACCTATTCCTTCAGGTCAAATTTAAAGGGCCAGTTTTAACATATCAAATATTTTATGATATTTTAAAATGTTTATAAGATTGGTTTCTGACTGAAGTGTGGGAAATCAAAATTAATTTCAGCAACTTAAATGCCAGAATATGAAACATCTGCATGCAGGTCCCAGAACAAAATGTGATAGCTCCATTGAACAGATATTATCAGATAAGGTATCATGCTGGGAATGACATGCTTACACCAATTGCATTCATTCCATTCTCCTTCCCTATTCCCCCCAACTCTTCTGTGCCTCTTAAAATTAAAAAAAAATGAAATGTCATATTAGAATACTAAATGGAGAATAACATAGAATAGTTCTTAAATAGATTTTTAAAGCAATGATAACCAACTCTAGAAAACACACATATTGGCAGGTTTCTCAGACTGCATCAAACTTACCAAATCCAAAAGCATTAGCACCTCCAATGCTTTGTGAAGCCTGGATGCTAGTAGATGTGTACAGTCCTGTAACCAGTAAGCCATCAAAGAAGGTGCTTGTGGAAATAGTCACTGAAATAAAAAACAAAAATCAATAAATAACAGTGATTAAAACATTTAGTTATATGCTTATTATAAAATTCTAAGTATATTTCAACATGACATTTATTACTTGTTCAATAATCATTCTGTACTATGTCCATTAGTGATAGCATTATTGCCCTCATGGAGATTAGAGAATATATTAGGTCAAGAGACCTTTTAAAAAAGGCCAAATTCTAAAGTTTATAAAATTTTTTCCTATGTTTAGACAATCAGTTCTGCCTTTCTCCATTCATATACAAATTCAATCTCTATGTGAAAAATCAGCTGAAAACAATATAGTATCCAAGAGAAAAAAAATTCCCCCTCTGAGCCACAATTTCAAAAGCATTGCTGGAGATCTGACATTGTAATGAGTATACTTTTTTTTAAAAAAAGCACTCCAAACTGTGAGAAACAATCCTTCATTCGTACAAGGAAAGATAGTGATATGCTCTGCAATTCTTCATATGAGTCCACATTTTTGTAACAGTGTTTTTTTCAACTTTTCAACAAAAGGCAGACCAATCTGGAAGAGGATAGTGAGGCCTTTTCCTCTTGTGAGCAAAGAAAGAAAGATCAACTCATTCCTTATACTGGCCTTAAAAGATGTATATTGCCTGTAGTATGTGCCTCACTGTGATTCTATAACCAAGAACTTAGGATACTATATTCAGGAAATGGAGCTAATTAAATTTATTCCTTAACTATTCTGTTTTGCTACCTGAAATTTCCCTTTTACTTGCTATTGCAGAAAGTAATTACAAAAGACATCCTCTGAAATTACAATGTTTTCTACTCCATTAGGCTTTAAATTTCCCACCTCAGGATGAAAGGTAAAAGGTGCCATGGTACATAAAATGAATAAAAGATTCTAATGTTGATTTAGCAGTATACAATGAGGGATTGCCATTATTTTTGGCAACAACAACAAAAAATGCATGGAAAAAGGCAAGTGTCATACTGGCAGCTTGGATGAGACTTTGTAAATTAAACTCCAGGACACCCAGTGGGTCTATCAAAACAGCCAGAATTATCCATATTGTTACACATCCAGATAAACACATGATGCCAATAACCTAACATGACATGGTATATTCAACTCAAGGAGGAAAAATGGCAGCATATAGACTGGAAGGAGCACTGGACTTATGGCCATATAAATGTGAACTATTCTGACCTTTCTGTAGCATTTGATAGTCAATTTCCCCTTCTTCCTCTCTGGATACTCTTTCCTCTCTAGATTTTGGAGATATTGTTCTGTAGTGATTCTTTTCACATATGTCTGATCAATCATTCTCAGTTGCTTTTCTGGGATCATCATCCATGTCCCACCCCCTAAGACGCAATGTGGTACAACAGAAAGAGTCATGGATTTGAAGTCAGTCTATCTGGGTTTGAATCCTGGTGCTTCCACTTACTACATGTGCACTTTGGATTGCAATTAAATATATCTGAGCTCAAGAGTCCTCATTTGTAAAAGAGAGAGAGAGAGAGAGAGAGAGAGAGAGAGAGAGAGAGAGAGAGAGAGAGAGATCCCCTACAATGTCCCTTTGAGTTCAAAACTTGGGATCTAGTTATAGCTATGCATGGTTGTACACCTGAATCCTTCCCTAAGCCTTACATTTTCTTCCTTTATATAATCTTTACTGGAGTTTTCATCAGTTCCCTTGAGTTCAACCACCAGATGATTTCCAAATCTACTCCCATCTATCACCCGAGATCCAGTGTCACATTACCAAGAGCCTACTGAACATTTACACTTGAATGTCCCATGAGTATCTCAAATTCAACACATCCAAAACTGAATTCATAAAGTCACTCCTTTTTTGAAGGTCCACTGAAGGTCCTGATTGGTAGCCAGTAAAGGGAAGCTTTGCCATCTCAAAAGGCCCAAGAGTTCTTAGTCACATATGGCCAGAAGGCATATCATCCTCAAAGGGCCCGAGTGTATAGCTAGCACACTTGACAAAAATGATGAATGGCAGCTTCCATTACCAATTCCAAGCTCCCATTACCAATATATATTTTGATCCTCACAATAATCCTGAATTAGATACTACAGTATGGTTATAGCCATTTTACAGATAAAGAAATTGAGGCTCAGGGTGGTATAGTGTCTTATCTATGATCATACAACTAGCAATTATAATGTGTTTGTTTAAAAGTTAAATATAAGAGCCATGTCTTTCCAACTTTGAGTCCAGTGTTTTTTCTACTATATCATTGTCCCCAATCTCTCCACTTAACCCCAGTCCTGAATATTTCTAACTTCCTACTAAATCTCTGCCTAGATTCCCACCCCTCCCCAGAACCTCACTCAACCCATCCAAACCCAGCCACATCATTTTCTCCCTTAAACTTTCTCCCATTATATCCTATTTTCCCTATTTCTGTTAATAGCATCACCTTTCTTCCTGTGACTCAACCTTTCCATCTCAGTCTTCTCTAAGTCTTCTTTCTTCCTTCTCTCCTCTCCACAGTCAATTCACTGCCAAATTTATTTGATACAACACATCTCACCTCTATCTTTTACTTACAACTAACACTGCTACTAGCCTAATTCAAATCATCATCCAGCCAATAGTAATAACTTTTCTGCTTCTAGTCTTTCCCTTTATTAATCTAACTTTTACAGATATGCTTAAAATGGTCTTAAGGCACACTTCTTACTATGTCACTCCCCTACTCAAAACGCTTCAGTGCTTCCAAACTGCCTCTAGGATAAAATACCTATTCCTTAGCCTAACATTAAAGTCTTTCCAGTAGAGGACTCCAACCTATCTTTCTGGCTTCATTTCACACTACTGATTTTCACACACTCATCCAAAAGTGGATTACTAGCTGTTCTCCATTGTTTTTTGAACACTGATCCACCTTCATGGATCTGTCTAGGACACTCCTTCAACATCCTAAAGCCCAACTCTGGTACCACCTCTTCCAGGAAGATTTGCTTGATTTATTTCCCTTCTCCCAACCCTAAAGTTAGTCATTTTTGCCTTTTGAGATTTTCTCATAACATTTTTCCTAGATCTCTACATTGCCATGGTCACATTACCCATTTGTTCACCTGCTGTATATCCTTGTTAGACTGCCAGCTCCTCAAGGTGAATGACTGTATATAAAATGTCTATATCCCTATCATCTAACATGATGCCTTGCACAGAGGAAGATCCTAACAAGTATTTGTGGAATCCATAGCAATTTCATGTGCCAAATAGAAATGCTAAATATTTTTTACTAAGTAGAAATATTTAATGAAATATTATAAAGGATATTGGGTGAAATAGCATCACTATTTTTATTTATTTCTCTGAGAGATATTTACCTCTTGTTCTTTCTTAAATACATACATTACAAAATGAGGAGAAAGTCTCTTGTGGGGAAAGAACGAACATTAAAAAAGGCCAAACTGAATTTAGGACAGTTACCAATCTTCCTTTTACACAAGCATCTAATGGGTCCATATTTAGCAGAGAAAAATATCCAATGCAATTGTGGATTCCTCATCAAGTCTATGGGAAGCTTCCCAATGTCTTAAGTCCACATACTTTGTCATGGATAGAGCCCTCAGTCCTATTCTACCACTGCATGTCTACCGATAGCATTAAAAATAATGAGATTTAAAATTCTTAATCCATATCAAGATTTGCCTCTTTTGGACCATCTTTCCTTACTCCTCATTCAATTCGGATGATTCTATCTGTAGGCAACATGCTAAGTGACAGAGACTGTCTACTGGTCTAAACAGGAAGCATATCTAAAATACTTAATGGAGATAAAAGTTCACAACACTTATTAAGGGACCTAGTATCAGCTCTCCTGCCTGTTTGGTGCTGTCCCTTTGACTCCTCTCTCTACCTCCCTTCTTTTCCCTTACTATTTGTCTAGAAATTACTCAACGCTTTTAATTCCCACAGTTCTAGTTTCTGACTATCTCCTGCTATATGCCCTCTGTCCCAGTATGTGTATGTTTCACTTCCTTATCTGTCTACCTGGCTTTTAATCCACAGTTTGCTCTGATCCTCACACTGACCTGTCAATCCAATTATGACTTGCTTTGACCCCATGAAATCTAGCATGACCTTTAGATCTTCCCTTGACTTTCACAATTTTATGTCCATTCTTACTTTTCAATTTATTGCCATCCCCCTTAAGTTAGACTGGGGTATATTCTAAAAATCATTCAGAAATAATCATGCCCTATCACTGATTAAAATTGAGAAGGGTTTACTATACTTTGTGAATATATGGTTTATTAATTAAGTGACAAAATAAGTGAATATCAACTAATTCAAGGTCTATATTTCTGAATGCTCATGAAGCAAGATTTCACATACTTAAGTACAGAAAATAGATTAAAAACATAATTAACAGGGCAACCACAGTATTGGACCCAGCAAGCAAACTGATTTCCAAAAAAAATTGAAATTTTTTTTGTGCCAAGGGACACATAAAACTCGTTGTACCAAGAGACATATACACATTGGTTAAAGTAAGTAAAATATTTATCAGGAAATATTTATAATGATTTTAATATTCCTTTTATGAATGCCTAATGATAGTTTAATACTTTCATTCGTAAACTAAATATCCCAAAGCCAGGAGAGTCAATATTATGTAGTAGTAAGATTATTGGTCCTAGAGTTCAGAAGATGTCTTCAAGTTCCAATTCTAATATTTACCAGCATTCTGACCTGGGGCAAATCACATAATAATTCTGAATCTCAATTTCTTCATCTATAAAGGGTGATAGAAAATGAAAATGCGCCAGTATATAGTAGACTAGTCATACTCACTAACTGTGTGACCATAGACAATTAACTACTCAAAGCCCCAGGCACATGTTACAGACAAATTGCCAATTTCAAGTGATAGAAGGAATTTTCAATACTAATGAAAATATAGGTCTGGATCATCATCATCATCATCATCACATTGTTCAAGGAAAAAAAAAGTTATGCAAAGAACCACTGCAGGTTACAAACATTTGGCACCTACCAAATACCTAAAAGACATGAGCAGGCGCAAAGAACTGTACACGAGAAACTCACTATCCTTCATAAACTAACAAACCAAAAGTCTCAATAGTACAAATGCAGACTCCAAACTATTCTTCAGAATTCACCAAATAAACCAAACAAAAAGAACTAGAGAGTATCATCACAAATAAAACAGTTGCTCACAACTGCCTGATATAACATCAATACTTAAAAATTTGACAACAGTGTTAATAGTTGCTGCAATGCCATATATTATTAACCTACAAACTATATGGAATAGAAAGCTTTCAAAATATTTATTTATTGAGTGAAGGAAGTCAAAATAATATGAGAACAGGACAAGGTCATCAGAATATCTGCTATTGAAGCTAGCTTACTGAGGATGCATTCAGTGAGTCTACAGAAGATGGGCTTATACCCTAATATTTTTATTCAATTATAAAAAGATGTTATCAATATGTGCAATCATCTACAAAACACTGAATGTAAAAGAATAATACTAGAAGAGTAACTTCTTTCAGGCCTGTTTCAATTTGTACTCTGCCAAAAAAGATGGGAACAAAAAAATAATAACAATAAACATAACTACACCTATATTGTAGAGTTGTTTTGAGGAAAGTGGTGTGCAAACCTTGAACCATTATATATGTGTGTGTATGTGTACATGCATGTGTGTGTATTGTTTGTGTGTATGATAATAATCATGTTTATCTCTTTCTTCAAAAAGTTATATTTAATTATCATAGGATTATGGATCTATAGAATCTTGGCATTGGAAGAGACCTTAAATGTCATGTAGTATATTCCACATCTGAATAATAGTTCCTTTTATAGTATCTCCATCATATTACTATCTTTGGATAAGTAGATATTATTGTTAAAAATCTAAATATCAGTATACTTTAAATTTTGAAAGAAATTAAGTTTATCATATTGTTATTACTGAACTAATGCCATTAATTTTGGTCATTACTAGCATTTAAGTCATATAAGTGTTTATATGACCCCTCTCTCAATCCAGTTAGTGTCCTTGATAGCATTCACCAGCTAGATCACTGGTTAAGGTTAATACTAAACAGGTAGTTTTAATATGAATCTGAGTTTGGCATTAACCTCATCATATATATTTAAAAAGCTGTCATCCCCAGAGAAGAGACGGCTTGGCAGAAGAATAAAAATAATTATGCTAAAGGGAAAAAACTAATTAAGGGGAATAAGAAAAAAACAACAGTAGCAGCACTATACACACATGTGTGCGTATATACATATATATATACATACATATACACGTATATGTATGTATTGCTAATTGATTATTTCAAACAGGATTCCAAGCAATCTGGATAAAAGAATGGGGAAAAAGACAACCTAGATAAAGGTTGATTGCCAAAACTTGAAGGAAGTTTTAGGGTAAATGAAAGTATCATTTTTAAAAAAGATAAGTAGTGAGCACATGTAATTCATTTCCCCAAATGCTTATATAAATTAATGAATGATAACTATAAAAACACCTTTTCAGGAGGGTAGAGATAGCCCATATAAGTTGGTAATAGAATAGTCAGACAAGTAAAAGTGGCAAAGGTTTAAGGTAGTTTAAGGTAGAAGGGCAGGAGCACTGGAAATGAGAGCCAGGTCACAGGATTCCAGATGCCAGAACCCTGGACAGCTCACTGGTAGCACAACTCTCGATAAAAGTTCCTTTTATTCCTATAGCAGCAGGTATGCTTATGTGGTTCTGTTTCCAGGTAAAAGTACCTGGTGTTTAAAGTTCCTTTGCTTTATTACAGATTCTGGCCTTCTTAGGGAAAAGGCTCATTCTCATTTGCCCAGGATCCTTCTGTGTCTATGTCAGATGGATAGGACTATGTCTTCTAATGTAAGAAGCTCTCAGAGGGTAACTGTTCCCAGAGTTTCTGGCAGTATCAGGACCTAGGATAGGGTAATACAGGATTCCCTAGGGATAAGGAGGGTTGTTCATATTTTCCTTCACATCCTTCAAGCCCTGAGTTAGATATCTCAGTTTAAACAGGACCAAGTTAATGTCCCTTGCCACACTTCACATGATATTTATAGGGATACAAATATGTATATATGTATATTTTGTGGGTTATGTAATAGGTCAAATGAGGATCTGTTAAAATGATCCTTACAAAAATTTAGGGCAATAAATATTAAACATTGCTTTCAGAAATAACCAAAGTCTCAATCAACCTTAAATAGGCCTAGAGGGTGGAGAGCAGTGTGGAGAGCTCCCCTAAGATATTTCATTTAAAGAGTGCACCCAGGGCAGTCATCTCCTCATTTTTCACCTTTGTTCACTCTTCTGGAGTCCAACATGCCTCCAGGCTGGGTACCCTTACCTCCTCCATCTCTCCTTGACTTTTCAACTTCTCTTTTATATGTATTTCCCCCATTACATTGTGAATTCTGTGGGCAAGGACTATCTTCTGCCTTTCAATATGACCCTAGCACTTAGCACAGTACCTAGCACAATGTTTACTGACCATTATAGCTATATACATCTCCATCTAAATGTATCTGCATTTTTTAAGGAGGATAAGCAAATAAAATTTGCTGGAAGGTAATGACATATTTAGACTGAGATTCAATCAATAAATATATGTAATAAGTACCCACAATGTGCCCAGCATTATGATAAGTGGTACAATTTATAATCACATACTTTTTTTCCTAGGAGGGGCCTTAGAATTCATCTAATTTAGCCCTTCCATTTTAAATAGGGACCCAGAAAAATTATGTGATGATGGAAACATAATGCTTTGCAAATATAAAAGTTCTGCATAAGTGTTAACTCTTAATAGTACTATAAAAGGAGCTAGGGATCACAACTGCCAACACTGTATATCAGCAACTTATCTGTAACCTAAAATCTTAGAGAATTACCTGGGTCACTGAGATTTAAAAGCAACTTGCCAGAGTTGAGACTTGAATTCAAATCTCCCTGACTTCAAGGGTGAATGTCTAGCTATACAATTATGCTGTCTCCCTAATAGAAATGTAATATATGTCTATTTTGAATTGAATATTTGTTAAATTATCATCACCACCATCAAATATCATACTGTAATCAGTGGCAATCACAGGGCTATAGCTTAAAATCTTTGCACTATATTCCTTCAACTATACTGTTTTGACTGACTTGCAGATGAATAAACTATTCTGAAGAGGTTAAATTACTTTTCCAAAGTCACTTAACTAATTAGTTTCAGAGGCAAAACTAAGATCCATATCTCCTTACTCCAAGTTCAATACTTTTTTCCCCACTATGCTTTCTTTTGACTCGGGTTTTTTAAGTTAGAAAGGTAGGAAAAGAGCCTTGGTCTCTGTCATTCTTATTCATAAAACACAAGCATAGGACAAAACCAGGGAAACTTGTGCAGAAGTGTACTTATTCTACTCATGTCAAATTATAGCTAACTTTCAATGATTTGGGCAAGGTTGGTTTGTCTATACATGGATAATTGGGTCTTGAAGAAATGTAATTTTCCAAATATCAGTTGCTTCCATTGGACTATGCTTAAGTGAGTTCCATAACCCTGATAGAAGACTTTCTGATTTGGTGGGGAGGTAGAGAAAATGTAGGACATATCTGGAAAACTATAACCAGTTGATGGGAAAAACATTACATGGTTAACAGTTGTCATGGAACTAAAGATGGAGAGGCAGAAAGCAATGTAGAGAGCAAAAGACAAGTAAAACAATAAAATCTCTAGGGTCTGAGCATGATGGTAAGAATCAATGTATCAAATCGTACCAAATTGGGTTTAATACCAGCACAAGCAACAAAGTATTAGGCACTTGGAGAAAACTCACTAAGTCTGCTGCACTCAGAATTCTGTGGGCTTATACATGTTGTTAAGCCTGACAATGAGCAGTCAGCCTGCTTTTAAACTTCCACTTAATTCCTCTTGGCTGGATACTACCCAGCAACAGTATTTTTGCTTCCCATGTCTATATGCACAGCCACTTCTTAGCTGCAGTGTGCATGTTGTAATATATACAGATTATGAGCTTGTATCAGAGATTTATGTAAACTCACCTAATAATTAGTTGAAAGATATAATAATAAAATATGAATGCTTAAAAGGCAGAAATAAGCAACTCTAGACTACTATAAGAAAATATCTAGTCATGCTTTCTAAGTTTTCATTCCAATATGCTTGGAGTTCATTTTTGCATATTCAAGATTTATTTTTTCATATTTCTGAATCAAAATTCCCCTAGTTGCTAGTGCCTCACCAAATATTTTTGGGGTTACATATTCTGCATTTACTTATCTGTGAACATGTTGACTCTACCTAGTAGGACATAACCTCCTCAGGAAAAAGGACAGGCTCTTTTTGTATCTGAATTCCCATTGACTAGTGCAGTTCCTGGCCAATAGTGAGTACTTAAGAAATACCTGTTGATTAATTGATCAATGGATATGCTAGGTGATTTCAGCCTGGAAGAAGGAATAAAATGTCAAACAGCAGAAATTAACAAGAAGAAAATATAGGCTGCCCTTAGGGAGCAAGCAATCCAAACTGGTTGCAGTGGAGAGTAACTAGAGAGGAATAGTGTTGTATAAGGTTCAGATAGATAGATGGAGATATTGATAGAGAGATAGAGAGATATATTAGACCTAGATTGTGGAAGGTCATTTTAACTTTATTCAGTAAGCAATGGGAATCTATTAAAGGCTTTTGTTCAGTGAAATGATATAATGAAAATTTTCCATTAGAAAGACTAACCTGGAAGCCACCTTTAGGCAGAGAGACTGAAATCAGGGGGAGTGTTTGCAATAATCAAGGTGAGAGGTAGCAAGGACTTAGATTGGGGAGTAGCTGTGAAAATAGCAAGCTGTGTGAGAAATATTGCAAAGATAGAAACAAGCAAACTTATTTACTTGACTAGATGTTGGCAGAAACAAAGAGGAAAGTGTCAAAGATGACCCTAAGTTTAGAAGCCTGGATAAGTGGAAAAAGGATGCTGCCATTGACCCAGAAAGGAAATTCAGAAAGACTAGCAGGTTTAGAAGAAAATAAGATATATTTCTACTTTAGACACAATGGACTTAAGGAGGTGGTGAGTCCTACAGATGGAAATGTCCAATAGATAAACAAATCTTGAACTTAGGACATAGATACAAAGAGAGGAAAGGGGTAAAGACAGAATCTTTGGAAAATATGTAAGTAATTCAGAATATGAAGATCAGTTATAAAGAAGGAGAAAATAGAGATGTAGGAAAAATCAGCAAAATATAGTTACAGAAGTAGAAATGGCAAAAATATATGGTGGCAGGAGGAGAGGGATAGGGGTTAGTCAACAGCATCAAATGCTTAAATAGCTTGTGTGTCACAACCACTAGGCAAAACTATCTTTACTGCATGGGAATATCTGGTTTTCTTGTCTAAGAAACAAGAAGTTGGAATTATGCAGAAGCAAGGCTTTAAAATACAAATACTTGTTAGAAGTCTAAGAAACTTAACATGAACTCTTGAATTTGAATTCCTCCCTTGCATAGAAAAAAGGTATATTACTTATGAATTTGTGTAACTGAAAGCTTTCCTGTGCAAAGGTGCATGGACAAATAGGCTGCAGCATTTTATATACTGCTGATGAAAAAGAAATGTTGATTTTATGAGATGTCTTTAGCTGAATCTACCATTATTTTGTTCACAAAGCTACAAAGCTCTAAAGGTATTATGGAGAAATGGGCCCTTTTTGTCTTTCAACTTGAGCATGTGTGTTTGCATAAAGAATGCATATGTCTTCATATCTATATTGACATATAGGTATACATATAGTGAAACTCTGACTTTATTTTTTCAGAAACTAATCATGTGGATATCTTGTACTATTATCCATTCTATGAAGTTGTTCCATCAGTTATTCAAATAGAAAACAGGAAAGAATCAAAAGGCTGAGCTTGTTGTCTGTTTTTTTTTTCAGTGTCTGCATTAAGCTGGCAATGAGCTTAGCCCTGGAAGACTATGAATACAGATTGCCAGGCTGTGACAGCAGACCAGAAACATGATGTAGAGACACAATTCAATTCTTATCAGTGGTGCAAAGAGGAAGAGTAGGTTCTGCCTGAAAATGACTAATTATAAAGCCAGTATCATCCATTGTAGTTTCTATTTAATGTTCACAACAAGGCACTGATAGCATCCCTGGGGGATGGGGGTAGATGGCAAATGCCATAAGATGAAAGTCTGGTGGGGAAAGAATTTACATGTTTAATGTTTATATTTTCTCTACAGCTTTGTGTTCACGAAAACTATATGTTCTGACAAACTGGAATCATTTCAAGGAAATTTCTATATTGCTTTGCAGAAAATGCTATTAACATGTACAGGAACACTATAAAACTGAAAACTCTCTGTGCCAACTATGGCATTGTTATGTTTCCCCAAATAACACAATGTACACATATGATATGTAGAAACATATATATATATATATACATATATGTGTGTCTACATATCTGATGACAAGTTGTAAGCAAAAATATTAGCTCAAATCGTTTTTACTATAATAGTGGTTTGACTATAACAACTTCCCATAGATTGATTTTCAATAGGGAACTTGAAATTTTGAGTCTGAAAACCATTAGCAGAATTCCAGATTGTCAATGTAAAAAAAAAAACAAAAAACAAAAAAAACAAAACACAAACAAACCCTTGCTGCACTTTGTTTGCCTTTCGAATACTGAATCCCATCTGCCTTTGGAATAGCAAGCAGTCTAAATAGCCTGAGGAATAAACATATTACTGTGGAAATGAAATAAACTGAATTTATTTACTGCAAAATTTACTCAACAAAAGGTAGGCCTGTCACTTGCCACCATTTAGTCAAATTGCCACAAGCTCCAACTGCCAGAACATAAACTGAAGTCCATTATAATTCACATTTTAAAACTAGGGAAAATCACGACCCCTCAACTATTTCTCATTATAAGCATTACTGCTATTACTTTTTGTGTTTATGTAGTTTTCAAATATGAGTTTAAGTGGTTTAGTAATAGCATTCCAGTAGTAAGAAAGGAAATCATCCAAGTTAAAAAAAAAAAGACTTGAAGCCAAAATTCACTGAGAAAAGACATGAATCTTTAGTACTGGTGTGGACCCAGGGACTTTAAACCAATAGACTATGAACAAACGATGTCTAGTAATTCTTCAGTGGAGAGTGTAGAAAGAATCCTTCTTTCCTTATTGAAGCTGAGCATTGAGAAAGCAGGCATAGACAGCACAGAAGGGGATGCGGCAGAAAGGGGTGGCCAGGTATGTGTATGTGGACAGTTTTTACTTTCCACATGGCTGGATATCCTGTTAGTCCTCTGGAATCACTAATTCCTTATTCAACAAGCATTTTTGAGTAGTTTCTACATGCAGAAGACTACAGTTGGCACACTGAAGCCCAAAGGAATTTGAATTGCTCCTTATGGGTAAGGGCTATTTTGTTTGCTCTTTGTTTCCTCAGTGCCTAGCCCAGTAGCTGTAACATCTTGTCGTTCAGTCATTTTTCAGTCATGTCTGATTCTTCTTGACCCTGCTTGGGTTTTTTTTCTTGGCAAAGATACTAGAGGGGTTCACCATTTCCTTCTCCAGCTCATTTCACAGATGAGTAACAGATGAGGGCAGCTAGGTGATACAGTGGATAGAATTTCTAATCTAGAATCCGTAAGACTCATCTTCCTGAGTTCAAATACGACCTTATATACTACTAGCTGTGTGATCCTGGGCAAGTCACTTAACTCTTTTTGCCTCAGTTCCTGCTTAGCCATTTTTTAATTGTTACAAGGAAGGGCTGGATTGGGCACGGGCTCTATCTCAAGAAAGGACTGGAGGGGTAGGAAGGCATCAATATAACACTTGAAGAAATAAATATTTGGTTAATTAATAAATGTATTATAAAATACAGGTAGTCCTTGTCCTCAGTAGGTTTTATCTAAATTTATCATTATTTCTCTCCAGTGGTCTAAGTTTCACTCTTTTTTTCAATGAGACACTGGTCTGGCAGAAAATGAGAATATGGCACAGAGTATAGTGGTCCCTGTCATATATGAGAAGTTGGGTTACTAGCATCCTTCTGAGAAAGCCATTAATGCTGACTACACTGCAGTATAGACTGCATTTACAATATTAAATTTGACAATTTTTATTATAACCCTTTAAAATGATTATTTTGAATTTTATACAAATCAGCACTGTTCCTTAGGGACACAATAGAGGCAGAAGGGATAACCTCTGGGGAGCAAGGCCCAAATGCAATGTAATGAAGGACTGACCTAAAGATCAAAGATAAAAAAAGATCAAAGAATCTTACTATCTGTCCACTCTTGAGAGTAGGGAAAGAACACTGGATAAGTGCCCTCCTGCCTATCTTCTTTCACTGTCAGTTCTAATAAGCAGTAGAAAACTGGAAAAGGAAAAAGAAAAGCTGGGCCATGATCCAGGCATAAAGTGAACCCAAAATAATTATGACAGATTAGTAGATCTTATTACATGAAAAAATTAATTATGTATCAAAACATTTCCTATGTGCGAGGAAAAAAATGATCTTTGCTGGCAGAAAGAGGGATTCAACATATTCATGAACCAGTGTTATAATATAGTTATTTATTACACATTCAGACAGAGGAAGATAAGTATTAGTGATATCTTCCAAAATCAATTACATAAAGTGGGTCTGGCAAATTCTTTTAGCCATTTAAAATATTTAGTAAAAAAAAAGTATTGAATTCAAGTCTATGTGACTACATTTTTAAATTAAAATTTTTTCTTAATACCATCAAATTTCAGTCTTTAGTGATCGATAACTGAATTTACTTCTACCTTTTTTCCTCATCCCTCTTCACTCTCCTTCTCTCTTCTTTCTTTTCTCCCACCCTCTATTTTACACACACACACACACACACACACACACACACACACACACACACACACACACACACACACGTATTTTGAAAAAGAACCTCCCTCAGGCAAAACTTTATAATTTTTATACAAATGAAATTTTTATCAAAGACAGTGAAAACCACATGGACATAAATAGCATGGAAGCAGGTTCTGATTAGGAGTAAAAACAACATAATGCTAGTCTCCTCCAAAGCAGAGCTCCTAAACCAAGGATCTGTCTAAACACCTTTAACACAATGCTTTACACACTTTCTCTTCCCTAAAGCAGAAACACAGGGATGAATTTTTAATCACACCCCTCCTTTATTTTTAACAATAAGCCTTATTATCAATATTTATTAAATTCTTGTTTTTTAGTTCTAAAGACAGTGACAAAATTTAGTTTCTCAAAGAAAAAAGCTCCATTTCCTCATTATTATAAATGACATTTCATTATTATAATCCAGAGAACCATAGCTCAGAGTTACTGACCTCTAAGCGTTAAGTCTAACCTTATTTTTCATGTCTTTTAGGTTTATATGAGGCTGGATGATACTCATACATGAAAATTTCATATCGTTGGCCCTGCACTCAATAAATTATTAAATAGATATGAATAGGAATGCAGGATTCAGAATTTTCAGCAATTCTTATCCTTTTATTCTACAGTACTGTTTTTCAAGAAGACTACCTTACTGTAACTCATCACAACTTTTAAAATATTAAAACAAACCTTAGAAGCATTTTAAAAGTCCATTATTTATATGTATTTTAAAGAAAATTTTGTGCTAAATACGTGATTCTTGAAAAGGCACCTCAGACTAAAAGAATATATCCTAGAGTAGTGATTCTGATCAGTAAAGATAATAGTAGAAATACGTTAGTACACAAAAATGTGAAAATTTACAAAAGAGAACATCCAGCTGTGGCAATTTTTCAAACGGCTGAAGATGTTACTCAATTAAAAGGAAGACAACGGGATTTTTTTCAATTTATTGATGTTATTTTTGTTTTTAAGTAAAACAAAAAAAAGATAATATTGACTCAAGAGACATAAAAAAATTTTGAACTCAAGCTACAGATGGACAACCATTGTTGGGGTCCCAACGTGCTGAAGAGTAACATATATTTGCTTCTATTTCAACCAATTTATAATATACTCACTATAAATTTCCAAGATAATGTTCATAATTGCAAAGTTTATTAAAGTTTTCCCCCCAAAATATATGCAAAACTGTTCATTTGAAGGATCAGTTATTTAACATGTTAGTGTGTTTAATTAGTATTATAAAGGTCCTTCATTGGATGGAAATTGTTTAAATCTGCAATGTGCTCCAAGGATTGACAGAACTCTCCAGAATATAAAAGCTAAATGGGATAGGCCCCTAAATATATTAACACTAAAAGATGAGTATTCCAGTTCTTCTTTCCAGTTGGAAAAAATGGCAATCAGAGATACGATTTCCTTGGCCTTCTTCAAGACTCTTTGCTTCTTGCTCATATTACTGCCATTTCTCTCCTCCCTCAGTTGTGAACAACCCCTATAATCCAGTTATTTATTCATATATGCACCCAATATCACTTTATAGCACACATATGGCAAACCAGTGTTTTATGGATGCACATATACATAGTGTGTGTCTATTTGTAAACAGTCTTTGCATTTCATGTTTAAAGTAAGATGCTTTGTTAAAATATTCAGGTCCCCTCAGTCAGTCAAAAAACATTTAACATGTGCCATACAAAGGAGAACAAAAGTAGTCTTTGCCCTCATGGGGAGCATATTTTAATAGGGAAACAAAAGTTAAATAACTTTCGTTACTGTTGTTGTTGAGTCATGTCTGACCCTTCGTGACCCCATTTATTTTCTTTGCCAAGATACTGAAATGATTTGCCATTTCCTTCTCTGGCTCAATTTACAAATGAGAAACTGAGGCAAAGAGGGCTAAGTGACTTGCCCAGTGTCACCCTACTAGTAAGTGGTTGAGGTCAAATTTGAACGCAGGTCTTCCTGATGCTGGGCCCTATCCTCTCTATCCATTGTAGCTGTCCCTAAGTAACAAAGTACACACAGGACAAAAAGGGATATAAAACTTAATATGGCACAGTTGATAGAGTGCTGGACCTGGAGTCAGGAAGATTCATTTTCAAGAGTTCAAATGACACTCAGTGGCTGTGTGACCCTGGACAAGTTACTTAATCCTGTTTGCCTCAGTTTCCTCATCTGTAAAATTAACTGAAAAAGAAAAAGGCAAACCACTCCAGTATCTTGGACAAGAAAACCCCAAGTGGGATCATGAAGAGTTGGACATGACTGAACAGCAGCAACAACAAAAAGTAATCTGAGAGTGGAAGGCATTATCAACTGTGGGAGCCAGGAAAGGCCTCTGAAGAAAGTGGGACTTGAACTTAGTCTTGAAGAAAGCCAAGGAAATCATATCTCTGATTGCCATTTTTTTCCCAAAGCCTACACAATTTTGGGGGAAAAAAACAGAAAATGGATATTCAGTGATTAAGGATGGCCCAACTTGGGGTGGGTAGGTGGCACAGTGAATAGAACACTGGCCCTGGAGTTAGGAGGACCTGAGTTCAAATCCAGCCTCAGATACAACACAAAGCTAGCTATATGACCTTGGGCAAGTCAAGTCACTTAACCCCAATTGCCCTACCTTCCCTCCCAAACAAAAAAAAAAAGAATGGCCCAACTAATTACTGTATGTGACTGTAATATCATATTTTGCGAAATTCAGAAAAACACAGGAAGACTTGAACAAATATATATGTATGTGTAATGTGTATATATGTATATATATACATATTTATACACACAAAAACATATGTACATAAAGTGAAAAGAATACTAAAATGAAATTCAAATCTGTTTTTTCGATGCCCTATCTCAGACCTGGGAGAATAAAATGTACCTCTCTTATCTCATTAAAAAATCAGAGGACTTACAGCATGGATATTTTTGTGGTGTGTTTGGTCTGTTTTACTTAACCATTGTTGCTCTTTTTTGTTACAAAGGAAGGCTCAATGTGGTGGCAGGCAAAGACTATTTATATTTTAAAAAACTGGGATTTGATTTTTTGAAAAAAGACATCACCAAAACTAACACCAATCCAGCATTAAAAAATACTACTGAAGCACAGCGAGTAAGAGCACTGGCTCCAGTGTCAGTACAACCTGGAGATCAAGTCCCGGGCTCAGACACTGAGCACCCACCCAGAAACACCTGGCTGTGTAACCTTGAGCAAGTTACTGAACCCCAATTGCTGGCTCAGGGATGACCTGGGGATCAAATCTGGGCTCTGATACTCAGCACCACACCCAGAAATAACTGGCTGTGTAACCTTGAGCAAGTTACTTAACCCCGATTGCTTAAAAAAAAAAAATACTACTGAATGTCAATACTAGCAACCCATGAGGAAGTCTAATAAAAGACACACCAGTGAGCTTTCCACATACTATCACTTTAACAAGTTACAGCCAATTGAGTTTCTTTTGAGATTAAAATAAGCACTAAATAAAAAGGTAACCTGAACTAACCTTTACATTGAGAGATGGCACCTGGGACTCATTCAGAAAATTGTTCTGCAAGGAATAATTGCAAAGCTAATTCATAAAAGAAGATGACCATAATTTCCCCTAGATGTAACATGGGACACACTTCATTTATTTTATATTAGTTATATAATTCAACCTTGTATTAAGAAATGTGAACCTTAAAAATATCATATTAACATGTCTTTTTCAGTGAGATATGAAACTCCATTTTTAATTATGACCATAAAAATACGGTTACAAGAATGATAAGTATAAAAGAAAACATCAGTGATGAATGATTGCTAGAAAAAAAATTAAATATAGGATGGGAATAGGTCTTAAGTTATTAGTTAAATAGTGTTCAAATGAAGGCATGTTACTGAGTCCTTCACTACTGTGCAATTTCTTATTTTCTGACTTATTTTTTTTAATTTCAATTTCAAGTTACTACATACATGATTGTAATTATTTTAAAAGTTTTTGGCGAATGGGTTTGTCTTTACACACTTATGCTGAGAACTAGAAAAAGAAATATAGGGTTGGACTAGATGCTAGTTTAAACTTACTTTCATTTGTATATCCTTTGGGGCATATGAATAAACATCCACATAAATAATTCACTGGAATTGAAATTAGGATAACTCTAGCATACACTCAACATAAGTAGTGGTATTGTTGATCCTATTCTACAGATGAGTAAACCGAAATGATTTTTGCCTTCCTCTAACAATGAATAAGTAGTTGACCTAAAAAAGTAGGGTTCCTTAAAATATAATTTTATTGCTACAATTAAAACGTTTAGCTTCCCAAGACAATGTTGTTAGAACAACGTGAAATGTCACAGAATTAGCCCTCATATAGCTGGATCCAGTCCAGAACAAATCATACTTTACTCCATACCTAAAATTTACTCTCTCCTCACCATCTCTAGAACCTCTGGATTCCTTTAAATCTCAGATCTAGTGCACCCCAAATCACAAAGCTGGGTTTCTTTTTTGGCTTAATGTCTTCACCCCCCCAAAAAAAAGACTTTTCATTTATTTTGTAAATAGATCATGTTGTGTCCTCCAGCTAGACATAAAGCTCCTGAAAAGCAGGTACTGTTTCTCTCTTGCCTTTCTATCCTAGAACCTAGCACAATACTTAAGTAATAAATGCTCCAACCCAGCCATTCTGCCAACCTCCCTTACCAAGGCACCTTGCCTTGATCTCCCAATTATCAGCTCCTTTTCTAGGCTCAGTAATGAAATCAATACCACCATAGTTACTTAAAAATGTGTATCATTTGATTTCCTATGGATCAAGTAAGTTTTCCTATGTTTCTCCAGACACTCTCTTCCTTGATTATGACTGCCATAAAGATGTTTTATCCCCCCAATTATAATGAGTTTCTGGATAACAGGGAAAATCTCACCTTTCTATTTGTATCTCCAGTCCTTAATCCAGGACCTGACACTTACTAAGCAATTAATAAATGCTTTTTTATTCATTTATCAAAAATAAATGAAAATCAATGAAGACTGTCCCTTGGACTAAAAAAAATAATTTATGAATCCAAACAGAAGAAAATATTTTTCTTTTCCTTTTTTTAATGCTTCAGTTGCCTTACCTAGTACAAATGAAGCTTAACAAGATGAGAATATAATGGGACACCTGTTCTTAGGAAACCTCAGGTATGCCAACAATTTTGCTCTGACAAGGAATAAAGCAAATCTGGAATCAGGATCAGCATGCTGAAGTTGAAATGGATACGAGGGTAAATACTAAAGAGATGTCAAAGCCCAATTGGGAAGTCATTGGCAAGGTAGGTAGAAAGCACCGTATGTCCTGGCTGTGAGCTAATATCAAGTAAAGTGTCAAACATTTACTGTTTTTGGCAAATGTGTCTCTTAAGAGCCCAAATTGGTATTAAATATATCAACAACCTAGCACCTCAACACTAATATCATGGGGAATGTGCTCATAATCATGACAACAGTTAGGGGTATAGACCTAAAAGGATATGTAATTAATATACTAACATTCTTTTTATGAAATATCTTGTTTTCTATAGCTTAAATCCCTACAGAGACAATTTTACTAGAATAAGACCCATCAGAGGATTCAGATAGTGTATTTTTTTACCCACAACCTTAAAAGCAAATTCAATATATAAAAAATATAATAAGCTCTAAAGCTTATTATAGTTTAAACTTTTCTTCAGTCCAATTTTACCACCTAAGTTTACTGTTAAAAAAATATATTGTGCACAATACTTTCAAATCAAATGAAGTGAATAATAGAGTAATGATTGTGTTTCAGAATCCTTCTCTAGGACCCTGCATTTATAGTATGGCTAAACCTTCCCTGATGCAACCAATGGGTCTCTCCACTCTTAAGGGTAAATAAAATTAGAACAAATCAAGTCATATTTAAAATGTTCTAAGAGGTCTTCCTATTTAAAGAAACCTGACAACCATCATTCCTAACCTCTCCAAATGAAATATCCTCAGATCCTTCACCTGTTCCTCATATGATAGTTTGCAGACCCTTCAACACCTTGGCCTTCTTCTAGGCCACTGGTGTCAAACAAATAGAAAGAGAGTTTTTTTTTATTGTGCATAAGGACTTCTGCAGGCCACAAAGTGATAGTTTTAAAATACAATCTATCCTTACTGGACTTTTACTTCTGGTTTGGGTGCACATGGGAATGTTGTATGGCACTCAAAGGCTGGGAGTTTGATGCCTCTGCTGTAGGAAGCTATTCTTAACCTCTTTTGGGTCATGGACCCCTTCAGCTGTCTGGTGAAGCCTATGAACCCCTTCTCAGGAAAATGTTTTAAGATATACAAAATAAAGCATATAGTATTACAAACATGTTAAAAGCAGATATAAAAGTATTTTATCAGCAAGTTCACATAATAACTTTAAAAGTGTTAGGAACTCTGGTCAAAACAATGACCAACCACAATTCCAGAGGACTTATTATGAAACATACTACCTGCAAATAGAGAAGTGAATGACTCAGAATGCAGATTAAGGCATATAATAAGCTAGATATATAATAAGGCATAATGGGTGATCTATTTCTGAGGAAAATTAATATGCTATATTGATTAATAACTAATAATGCTCTGTAACCCATCCCATTCCCCCTTTAGGTCAAACCCCATTTCTCAGCAAACCTCTCAGTTCAAACTAACAGCACAGTTGAGGAACATGATCACTCTTAGACCCCCCCCCCAGGACATTCGCTTACTAACCAGTTTAAAGTGGGGTCCTCAATTCTGTTTACCCCATAAAGAGAGAAATAACTTGGGATAGGACCCTTCCCAAGGGATGACTTCTGGCCTTACTTTTTTCTCCTCCAAATTAGGGCTTATTTGGTCTCTAAGGGGAAGGAACTAAGGAAGGATGGATGATTGGGTGGTTCTGGTTTTCTAGCCAAGATTATTAGAGGCAGCTGAGTCTCAAAGCAATTAGCATTCCTTAATTGTCAGACAGAGGCAAGATCAGCCACACCTGAAGACCAGCCACCTTCCTTAGCTGTAGTTAACCATAAGGCTTTTCTATTATCCAACCACTCCTACTTTTTTGATGGGGGGGGGTCTCAATAAATATCACCTTTTCACTGACCTACTGAGAGGTGGTGGTGATGCAGTTTGATCCATTTTATTAATGGTTATATGCCTCACTGTTAACAAACTGTTATCTTGTCTGGAAAACTTGCCTATTTACCTTTGTTATGTTTTTAAGCAAGGTACATTTAATGCACATTCGAATCATGAGTCCCATCCCAACATGTCTTGGTGATATCTACAAAATCATATGTATTTAGTTTTATTAAAATTTTAAGTTTGCTGCATTCTTATCCATTCTATTTCCAGTGTTATACAAGTTAGAGTGCCTGTGTATTATTTCTATTCCTTTTCCCTATTAATTCATTCTGAGAATTACTATACTCCTTTTGCAATATTTTTCTGTCATCTAAATTATACACATACACATAGATAATCTTCCATAGTATCTAGCTTTTTAGTTTTATCAGAAGATTTCATTACCTCCACCTCACATTGTAACTTAAAGCCCTATTAATCAGGTCAGGAAGTTTCATGGTATCATAAACTGTAGGCTAGAAAAGCAAATCCTGTTTTCTGATGCCATCCAAGCTGACAGTTGTTTACTTCCCATATCCTCCTTTCTTTGCCAACGTCATCTCCCCAACCTCCAAGTCGCAGCTTCCAAAAGGGATCTGGAAGTCCCTATGCATATGGAATGTGCCAAGAATTTCACTTCCCCTCCAGACTCTGCATATACATTTTGGCATATTGTTCATTCCTATTATCTTCTGGGTCTTCTCCAGGCAAATGTGAATATTCACATTTAAGACATGTGTGCAGATGGATAGACAGATCAAGTGATAGCAGCAGGTCCTTAGCAAATCACACTCCAAGAAAAGAGTAGCCCATATAATGATTCAGCTTTGATAATGTAACTGCTACCAGTTAATGATTATCACCAACAGATTCCTTTTGGTGCCAAGTACCCATAGCTTCAAAAGCATACGCTGGCACTGCCGCTGCTCCTTCTGCCAATCACCCCAATAAGAGAAGTGAATGTAGCTGCGCCACCATCAGGCTTAGGAGTCCTCTGCTGCCACAGCATGTCATCCTGTGTTTTCCAGGGAGAACAAGTTACCCATGGTGACAGTGGTGAATACAGTAGTCTCCTTCCTCAGTCATGAAGCCTAACCAGACTCTGTAGGAATGACAACTGTAGCAGCAGACACTCCTTTACGCTGGCAAACTCTGGATTAGAGGTTCAAAGGGAAACCAAGTATACTAGCCCCCTGTTTTCACCATGATGATGGCAATCAGTTAATCAGAAGACTAAAGATTTATTGTTTTGCTGATTGTCTAGAGTTATGAAAATTCTGGAGAAAATTTTAACCATGTAGATTAAAATTAAAATTGCATTATGGGTATTTTTAGAGAGCTGGTTGCTAAATATTTACTAACACACCCTTGTTCAAAGATCACAAGAGTGTAACTGGGTCAATTCCTTTTCTAGATAGATAATCAGTTTTTTTTTTCAGGAAACCTTCTATCCTCGATATGTCTTTTTCTATTCCTAGCTGGATATAGTTGTCTCTTATTAATTCAGTCACTTTGTCAAAGAAGACCAATGGGGTGGGTGGGAGTGGAAGGAGGATGTATTTTCTCTTCCTCTTAAGAGCTACATACTGGAATCCTCAGCTCTAGAATCTGGAGCCCTGTTCCATTTGAATGACTGACTCCAAACTAGTTCACTGTTTTGTGCTAAATACAAGACATTTCCTGTAAATCATTTCTTTATACAATAATGGAAGTATCTTATTTCCCCTCAAATTGATGAACTTGTTCATACCTATTTTACACTTTTGACTCATTGGTTAATTCAATCAAAGAGCTGAGTCTTTCTAATTAACTTCCTCAAATTTGTGACTATCTCCAATGCCTCCGTTTCTGCCTCAAAAACCAAAAATACCACTCTTCCACTGATAACACCTTGGCAATTCATATAGCCTGTCCTCCAAATCCCATAAAAGTTGTTTTATGGATTTGAGAAATATTTAGCTAGGAAAGTACTTGTGCAAGAGTCTAGTATTTACTCCAGATTGTGCCTTGTCCTTTCAAAGTATTCATCCTTAATATTTATGGATCCTTTTGTATAAATAGGCCTAACTTTGGGATAGACTTTACTAGGGTATTCTGCATCTCGATCTATTTGGTGGTACAGTACATAAAGTGCTGGAGGTAAAACAAGGAAGTTTTGAGTTCCAATCCTGTCTCAGACTCTTAGTAGCTGTGTGACCTTAAATTAGTCACCCTCTCTGCTTTCAGTTTCCTCATATGTAAAATGAGGATAATAATAGCACCTACATCCTAGGGTTAAGGTGATCAGTTAAAAATTTGATAAATATATATCTATACCTATATAGATATAGATAAATGTAGAGATATCTATAAACATTAAGGTTCTACATAAATGTTAGCCAATATTATTATTCTGACCCACTATCAATAAAGAGGATGTTTCATGAGCAATGAAGTATATTCTGCAACATAACATGAGTTTAATTTAGATATTATAATTCACAGAGCTACTTACAACCTTTACAATTTGAGTACAGTTAAATCTTTTGAAACAGAATTTGTCAGGATAGGAAAGCAGTATGGATTTTTTTCAATAAAAGTTCCCTTCAACTTAGAATCAGAAGATTGGGTTTGACTCTCAGCTCTGTTACTTACTAGCTCTCTGATGTGGAATAAGTCACTTACTTTCTCAGTTCCTCAGTTTCTTAATCTCTAAAATTAGGTTAACAATTGGCTCCCCAACCTATTTGGTTGGGTTATGATGAGGATCAAGTCAGATAATGTGCTTGAAAGAGCTTTATGAACCGAAATGTAAGGCATCATTCCCATCTCTCAGGACATCTGTCCTTGATGGGTCATCAGAAATAAGGATTGTCCTGCCTAAAAGATGGCAAAAAGATACCTAAGAGAATGAAAATACATTCATTTATCAAATACCAATATGTAGGAGGAAAAGATATTTTTAAAATTTTATTTAATTAATATTAAATTTAATTCACGTTAAAATTTTAACAGTTGAAATGACCAGTATGTTAAAACTCACAATTTATACCTCTTACAAGAGATTATTCTGATAAATAGAGAATCTATCTGCACAGTAGAAAGGAAGTTGATGGATGTGCTAATGCCTTTCACATCTGGAGATCTGGATTCTAACCCAGGGATTAAGTCCCACACGTTAAAATGAATCCGATGGTCTCATCCTAATAGGCTCACAGCTTGCAGACATTTGTCCATATCAGGCAAAACACAACACAATCTGTCACCGCTGGCAGCCTCTGCTCTAGAGTCACCCAAGACTGGAATAGCAGATCCAAATGGAGGCAAGTTTGACACAGCAAAGAAGGAAAAAGAGGAAAATGCTTTGAATGCAACTTTCAAAATAAAGTTGAGCAGTCCTTGGATAAGAGGGGCATTTCGGTTTGTGGCATTGTAGTAGGATAAAAAGAACAAGGGAACTTTGGTCTGAGAAACTATTTTGAATAGAGCCGTAGAGTAGTTGATTGAAATGTTATTTCCAGTATCAATGATGGCACTGATAGTCTAAACTCTTCATTTTAGAGTCGAGGAAACTGAGGTCCAGAGGGTCAGAATGGCTTGCCCAAGGAAATCTATCTAATTAATGACAGAACCATAAGGAGAAACTATATTCTTCCATTTCGGTATTCCTTTTACTGTACCCATGATGTTTCCAAAGAGTAATGAATGTGCTTATTTCATCATCCTAAGCTCTAAAAACCTCATAATAGTAAAAGTTGTGCCACCCCCCTAAGAAGGGTTTTTCTTGAAAAAAACCCCACTGTTTCATATTTTTTAAAACTGTGTTCAATTTAAGCAACATTTAATCACAGCACTTCTGATTGATCATTAAAACAACCTTCATAAATACTTCTTTATGACCAAGCTTTGCTAGTAAGATTTTTGAATGATATGACATTACTGAATCTTAGCTTCTTGGGTAATCTTTATGTAAGATTATAAATAGCTAGGGCTGTTTTATTTTAAAAAAAAATTCCAAGTGGTTATTTGTTTTACTTTATCTAGGAAAACCAATGTTTCTTCTCTCCAGTTTCCAAATTAAAGTTTTTAATCACCAAGTCTGCTAGTCTTTTTTCAATCATTTTCCTTCTGATCTCTCTAATCAAACCCTAAAAGCCATTCCATCCAGACAACCTCTCCTCTCTGACTGGTTACACTGATCTTTTTTGGTTCTCTTCCCAACTGCTTGAATTCTCTTCAACCTCCTTGTATAGAGAATATTCCATGGCACTCCTAACAGTAGGTGTATCCTACATCTGTCCTGGCATCTCCTTTTCCTCACCACTATCTATTTTCTTTCACTTGGTGACCTCAACAATTCCCATGGGTTCAATTATCATCTCTAGGCAGATAACTCCAAGAAATAAATATATTTATATCATCTATATCTATATCTTGGAGTCATCTGAATGGAGATTTTATACATAGCACTCACAGGTGTGTGCAAGCACATACACACACAGCCTTAGTCTCTCTCCTGGACTGCAGATCTACATGACCAACAACCCTCTGTAAAGTTTGGACTAGGTGTACCAAAGGCATCTTAAACTCAATATGTCCAAAAGAGAACTCATTATTTTCCTCCCAAAACATTTTGCCCTTTCCAAATTTCCCCATTTCTATTGATAGCACCACCATCTTTCTAGTCACCTGCGTTTACAGGTTCAGTGTTATCGTCACCTCTTTGCTCTCATTTACTCCAAATATCCGACCACTTGCCAAATCTCACATCCACCTATCTTGTTGTTTGTCCCACAAGGCTCTCCATTTCCTATAATTGTGCACAGGTTTTTCCCTGTACCTGGTATACTCACCCTACTCATCACTATTTCTTAGAATTACAATTTCCTTAAAAATTCACTTCAATCAAGCGTGAGACCTTCTCAGGTTCCCCTGGCTGCTAATACCTTCCCCCAACCCCAGAGGTTACTTTGACTTTGCATGGTTCTGTAGTATTCCAGTCATCCTCTCAACATTCAAATGTAACCTCCTTGAGGGCAGGGTTTGTCTTTGTATCCCCCAGGGTCTAGAAAAGGGCCTGTCTCATAGTAGGCATTAATTCAAGGCTTGATGATTGAATTGTTGATTGATCGGAGTATGAAGAGAAGAGGAAGAACAATTCATTCACTGCCTTCTTCCATTTTCTCTCCAACTCTGGCAACCCTAAGGGATCTCTTATATTTTCTTGTTCTATCAAGACAGAAACGGTCCTAGGAGGACACCTGCTTTAAAGCAAAACCACAACTAGAAATGAATTTGGTACCTAATAATTATTTTATTTCTAACTCAGCAGGAAAGTTGTATGCTTGGTCTAAATGTAATCAGAGTCAGACCCACTAATCCCAAAGGTGCCCAAAGCAAACGATTCCTGCTAAAGTAAATCTGAAGGAATACTTTAACAATTTTCTTCACTCCATCAAAAAACAGCCTTCCCAGTCTTACAAGGAAAGATTTTCAAAAGACAAGTGCCTGAGTGGCAACACTAAACTCATGATATTGAACTGTATGAAAAAAAAACTCTAGATTGGCAAAATGCATTGGAGTCAGACTAGGACACTGAAAGATGGGGGGAAGAGAGAAAGAGACAGAGGAGGGAGAGAGGAGAGAGGAGAGGGAGAGGGGAGAGAGAGAGAGAGAGAGAGAGAGAGAGAGAGAGAGAGAGAGAGACAGAGACAGAGACAGAGAGAGAGAGAGAGAGATTACTTTGAGAAAACAAGAACATAGGGGAAAGCATAAGCCTAAATCCAGGGTTCTTAACTATTTTTCTGTGTCATGGACAGTTTAGGCAGTCTGGCAAAATCCATGGACCCCTTTTCAGAACAATGTTTTAAAATGCATAGGATCACAAGGGAAACTAATTGGAATGAAGATGTAATTTTTCTCATCCAATTTCATAGACACTCCTCGCCCTACCGCCCCTTGAAGGTCTTAGTCCACCATGTCTTCTCTTTTCCAGGTTAAATATTTCCTCCCCTCACCCCATTCCACCCATCCTCATATGTCAAGATCCTGGGCATTCACCATCCTGCTTGCTCTCCTCTGGTATTCTCCAATTTCTTAATATCATTTCTAAAATATGGTTCCCAGGACTTCCAGGAGCCAAGATGGCACAGTAAGCAGTTAATCACCAAAATTCTCCCATATTCACCTTCAAATAACCACAAAATTGTGTCCCCAAACAAATCCTGGAATAGTAGAACCAGCAAAAATATAGGGAGAAAATCTTTTAGCCCAAGAAACTTGGAGGATCAGCAAGACTGGTTGTTTAAAGGGGAGTGCAGTCCAGGACAGGAAGTGTTTCAGCAAGCCTCACTTCAGCAGACCAGTGGGAGATCCTGCTTCCTAGCATGGCAGATCAGGCAAACACTAGCACACTGGCACCAATCCCTGCAAGTACCTTCAGCACGTGCTGAAGCATAGCCCTGGGCAAACAGGTAGCCACCAACCCTCTGGATGCCTAAGCAAATAGGCAGCAGCCAGGACAAGGCCCCCTGCAATGTGCTTTGGTGTAACCCTGGACCAACAGACAGCCTCCAGTGGCCAGACCACTACTCTGCTTCAGTGTAGATTGCCTCATTGTCTCAAAGTGTGAATCCCTTAGAGTTTAATCTCCAGTAGGTGCCAGTAGGTCTTCTGTCATACTAACATAAGGCACTTTCACTATCTTGAGTCCCACAAAGTTCTGGAAAACATGCAGGAAGATGTAAAGACCGTATGATATAGTAAGAAAAGAAAAAAGAAATTAGAAACTAGAAACTAGTGCCCCTTCAATTTAATTTTCCCATTTTAGACTGTTATATGTTTGGGCAGGAGAAAAGTTAAGGCTAAGAATTTGAAGCAGCTGGCTAGGTGGGAGTTATTTATAGTTCTGTTCTCCTTCTGATACCTCTAATTCCTTCCTTTAATTGCTTTTACTTTCTTTACATGCTAATTTACTCAAAACAACAGGAAGTGAGCCAGGAGGTTCAAAGAGAGCTAGATTGCTAAACTGGAGGAGCAAGGATAGAGGAGCCTTGAGCCACGGAGGCATACCCAGTATCAATAAACTGAATACATGAAAAACCGCAGTAATTTTTTAAAAAGGATAAATTCTATTGTGAAAGGATTCTTCTTGATTTAAAAAAGGGGGTTGGCCATGGTGTCAATTCTACTTCTGTATTTTAAATATGATTTGATTTACATAAACTTTCCAATACATCCATTGTGTAAAGTTAGGTGTCCCCTGCACTAACAATTTCTTTAGTTATCATTCCTTCCATAAGGATCCTAAAATAAAAATATCAGGTTTTATGTACCTAAATTACTCAGGATCAAGGGATTAATTTAATACTTCACAGGTTGAATACTAAATAAAAACTATTTGTGGATGATAATGTTGTTCTTCTAAATTGCATGCAGTAAACTCTATGTACCTTATAAATTGACAGTTGATCCTGTGTGTATTAAGTCAGTGACTCTTCCCATTTAATTCAAAAGAAGCTCTTTAATTTAGTCAAATTAATCAAACAAGCAGTCAATTAAGTATATGAGAGGGAACAATGTCAGGTCATTTTTTCTATTTTCAACTCAAGTGATCAGTTATTAAGGCAAAATGAAAAAAAAAGTGACATTTTATCCAAATGAGCCCAATAAAGGAAGACAGTTAAATGCTAAATCACATAAAAATTAATTATATTTTTGTTCATTAAAAACTTTTGTGGGGTTTTTTTGCAACTTAATCATCTGGATGATTGTTTAAATTTCTCACTTTATTCTGTGTCTAAATAAGAAGTGTGATACTGAGGTTGCTTTATCAAAATAACTCATTTCCTCACTTCTGTGTGGAGTGTTTGCTGGAAATTGTCAAGTCTTCATTTTTTCTTATCACACAAGGACAGTTAAATCGACATCCCTGAGGCCTTTCCTAATCATTCCCATGATGTTGATGCACTTAGCTTCTTAAAATACTTTGTTTGCCTTGTGGATACTTTGTATTTACTTTCTCGTGGACCAGTACTCTCTCCTAGGAGAATGTAAGCACCTTGAAAGGCAGGACTATCCCATTTTTCTCTGTGTCTAACACAATGCCTTGAATATGGCATCTTTTTAAGGGTATCCTTGATCACACCCATTTGGAAATTCCAATAATATAGACTGCAATTCTTCTATGGCTACCTATCCTGTGCAACTCGATCTGTGTTTTCCCATAAGTTCAATGTGGAAGGTTCATCCTATGTACTAGAGGTCTTCCTTGACTTCCCTTGACATTTAAAGAAAACCAGTGGAATACTCTGCCTGTCAACCTTTCATTCTTTGACCAGGACATCTTCTCTTCTTATCACAGAATTCCTTGGTGAAAGCTTTTATTCTTGTTCTTTTAGAGTTCCTTTTGATTTATATGATGCAGCTTGTTCACACCCACCATGAGCCCTCCAATGCGCCCATATGACATTCATTTTTATGTCAGCACAATGTCGTCTGCAAACAGTAGTATTTACAGTATCTCACCATCCACAAAGGATTCTCTTTAACTTGGATTTTCCCTGGATCTCTTCCATTACAGTGTCAAACTCTTTTGGCATGTACACATCTCCTTGTTCTTTGTTTTAACTGATTTTTTTTCCCCCAGAAAGTCACTGAATGGTGATTTCTGTTGTTTTATCTTTTAAGGAATCTTGGGTGATTCTGAAGCATATGTCAAAGATATCTTGCCTGAAAAGAGCCTGCAGAGTCATGTTTTAACCCTATAGAATCATATGTGGGTGGGGTTTTTTTTTGCTTTTTTTTGTCATATGTGGTTTTTAAATACAACTAACAAATGGTAAGCTGAGTGGGATCTTTGTTGTTCACTTGTTGCAGTGGTGTCAGACTTTTCATACCCCCATTTGGGGTTTTCTCAGCAAAGATACTAGAGTGATTTGCCATTTCATTTTCCAGATCATTTACAGATGTGGAAACTGAAGCAAACAGGGTTAAGTGACTTGCCCAGGGTCACACAGATAGTAAGTGTCTGGGGCCAGATTTGAACTCAAGAAGATGAGTCTTCCTGACATCAGGCCCAGCATTCTATCCAATGTACAACCTAGCTGCCGCGAGTGGAATCTTATATTCTCTAAATCTTTCAGTTATGAAATGCTAAAGATGTTATCTTTTAAATATTGCTTACAAAAAGTTGTGCACTCCCTTCTAATAACCTCATCAGGTATGCTTTCGTTCATGTATACGTGACTCATAAGAAATTTTGTTCAGATAGAGGAGTAGACAGAGATGTGTGATAACTGATTTTATCTCTGACTGCTTTTCTTAGTACTAATAACATATGAAAAGTTTCTTATGCCTTTGGTACCTTTCCCTACTTTCAGGTACCTTCTATATCAATCCGTCAGCTTCCTCAAAATTGTCTCATATCAATCAAGATCTCCTCTTACAGAGACTTTGATCAATGCAGTTGCTTTTTTCAACTATATTCCTGTTGTTCTCCCCTGCAAACACAATAAGAACCATAATGTTAGGATTCCAGTGTGATGTTTCCACTATCCTTGGTGGGGAAAAAAGTATGTTATAATGATCTTTCCAAATCTTTTGGATTTCTCTTCTGAATGCTGTCCCCTCTCCATTTTAGTCTTTAAATACACTTTGGATGGCTTTACTTAGCTGGATGCCTCACCAGGCTTTCTTTAAACTGGTCTTACCCTCTACTGCTTCTCTCTGTTTTATGAAGCAATATTGCTCAAAATCACCCATCATTCATCTTCATAAGATTTTTACAAATGAGTTTGTATTCTCACTCTGGTGATACCTTTGGCAGTCATTTCTCTCCATTTGGAAGGTAAATCTGGTGTTTCCTGATGAGAGCAATTTCTAGGCTCCTTTAGTCCTCTTAACAATTAATATATCATGGTTAAAATTCTTTGTGAAACCATTTTTACTAATGTCACCTTCATTAGTAATTTAGAAATGGTAAAAGACCAAGAAAAAATAATGAGAAAAAGACACAATATGTAACTGACACATGGATTACTGTAAAAAGTAAGTTGATGAGGAAAATGAAAAATGGACAACAGAAATGGCATTGTACATAGTAGTTGCTTAATAAATGTTTGCTAAATTAAAATTTGTTTGGCAAACTTACAAGTAAACTCCAAAATTAAAAATATGACATCTATTTTTTGATAAAAAAATTCCCATCAATAAGAAAGGATTCACAGGTAAGAAGATTCAGTGGCTACCTACCTACCTGGTTTTGACTTCAAGGACCCTGGAAACACCCCTTGATGAGATAAGCATTCTCAGTCATTTACACCTGAATTTCTTGGTTTCATTACTGACATCAGGTTTCAATAGAGGGTAGAAATAACATGAGGGCATGGGGCACTTAAGGAGTTCTGAAAGGAGAAGCAGATAATAAGAATGCTGGGTCCACAGAATGCAGAAGAGCTACACTTCACAAATTTGCATAAGGTTAGTTGTGATGGCCAGCAAAAATAATAGTATGCTTTGGAATTTAATTACAAGTTGAAATTTGATTATCAGAAAATGTATTCCTTCTTGACATCAGTCAACACTTACCAATAACTCAACAATCACTTGTAGACTGTTACAGGCCAGTAACTGGGCTAAAACAGAGACTTTTAAGAAAATCAGTAGGTTTCTTTAACTTTTTAATCCCATCATCCTCTCTCTTTAAATGAAAGGAATGTGCTGTGAGTTATTGGTGAAAAGAATTATCTAAAAATTAACCTATTCATATTTCCATGAAGTTATTACTTTGTTAAGCCAGTGAAAACTTAACCTCAACTATTTCTTTTAAGGGTAATAATGGTTTAAAGAAATGTCTAACAGCTTCTGTCAGCTTTCCCTTAATTATTCAGTTCTGTACTGTAGTTTATGAAACAATGAACCAAAAATCATGAGAAGTTCAAAGAATTATTAACCTACAATAAAAAGAATCATATTTTCAATGAGGCCTAGAAATAAAAGGTAAGTGAGTGTAATACAGTAGTCACAGACCCAGAGAGATAAAGAGCCCAGTTAAATTATATCCAATCAAGGCAAAATATAGCTATGAAACATTCATGAGCTATTCTAAAATATTATGAATTAATCAGTGCCTGCTCATTTAAATGTTTAATATTTAATAGGAGTGCTTCCACAGTTCCCTAGAATTATGAAACTTTACAATGTCTCTTAACAAATTAATGACAATAGAGCTGATGATAGATAATAGCTAAGAATTGTGGTTATTGAATCTGTGGTGACCTATACTTCACAGGGAACAGTGATTGTAATGCATTAAAGTGCTGATGAAAATTCTCAACACCTACTTAACTCAGATGCCAATTGTATAACAGCATCAACCACCATCATATTAAGCAAAAGTAAGTATTTGCAGTGTGTGATTTTTCCCTTCAGGATGGATTACTTATGCAGGCTTACTAAAAAACCAGGCTTTCACAAAATCTCCTAGACAAATGTAAGTGGTATGCTAAAGGCATTTTGGATATCACAGCATATTAGTGCTTGCATGTTAGCATAGTAAATCTTCAAAACACCAGCTGTGGAAGCAGAATAATATCCCTGTCAACAATTTCATTCATTGAAAGTCACTGCAGACTTTTTTTTAAACCAATGTTGGCACTTAAAAATATAATAATAGCAATAATGCTTCATTCTTACATAGACTCCATTATTACAAGAATATCAAGGAAATTAACAGTAATTCATTATTTCTTGCTAAATATTCAATTAATTTACCTCTACCAAAGAAGTAAATACATTTGTAAGAAAACTGAAATAATATGATACAAATTCAATATTGTGCTTTCTAATAGAAATATCCCAAACAAAAAGAGACATATATTTTCCTGGTGCAACTGCAGTTTGACTAAGTATACATAAAATATTAATGTGTGGCATTACTGTACACTTCATATTGTTAAATTTTATTCATTATAATGCAAGTGTAACATGGCCATTATGGTTACTGTAGACTTTCTGACTTCTCTATGACAATACATGAAGTAGCTATATTCCCTATGTTTTCAAAGACAATGTAGAATTTCCTGTCTACATATGGCACATATACAACAACTAAATAACACATAAAAATTTATTTCCACAAGGTGAATAATGAGTGCTCAGAATTTTAATATAATATAAACATACTATTCACTACTAGCACACTACTCCACTGCCTCATCATGGAACAGAGATGCCTTTGGAAACTCAAAGATTATACCAATGTAACACATAACCTGGTGAATCTTATCAAGGTGAAAAGATGTATAGTATAGACTGAAAAATCAAACTGCAGAACCAGTCAAATTAATTTCAAAAGGGCTTATCCCAGGAAGTTGATCACTAGGTGGTCCCACCAATCAATGACTATCCACTTAAGGAAGAGGTGTTGAACATATAGCCTGTAGGCTGCACACAGCCCATGTCCCTCCCAGGTGCATTCCACCCCAGATTCAAAAGTAATTCCTATAAGATTTTAATGTGTTTGCCTATTAATAAAAAGAAATCTCTAACTATGTGTGGATTTTATAAGTTAATATGCATCCCACAGGGATCCTTATGTATAGTTTAGTTGTCTATTTCTATTTGAGTTTGAAACTACTGTACTAAGACACTGAAACTGCAAACTACATAAAAATCATGAGCTTTTAAAGCATAAGGTTATATAGACATATGACAATATAAATAAATATATTTTAATTGATAAGCAATTACTTATTAGGTGTGCACTATTTTTCCAGCCTTGGTCATATGGTTTTGATTATTATGCATTATATTATGTAATGAAAATATTACATAAAACAAGTATATATTAAATTTTAAGTATACAATATTAAAATTTACTTTGCACATTAATGATTCTTATTCTTAAATAATAATTTTTGTGATTAGAGCCATATTTTAGATGTTCTTGAGAGAAATCAATAATTAATGAAATCCTACAAATAAATCCTGTAAAATGAAAATTCTTTTCAAAATCAACAATTCTCCTTTCCTTCTCTGTTCTTCCTTATTTTCCTCAATTCAATTAAACATTTTTTAAAGTACCACGATTTATAAGGCTCAATGCTAGGTGACAGATACACAAAAGAAACATGGCATATTTTCTGCGTCTAAAGAGCTTATGACCTAACAAAAGTTGGTTGGAATTACTTTGACTGAACTGAATCCTTGCTTCCCTCTTAACCTAACCTCCAGACTGCTATACCTAGCTCATGGCTTTTCCTCTACACCTCCCTCCCTAACCATCATATTCAGGGACCTCAATATTCATGCTTACCATCATTCTTATTATCCATTTCCTCAAACCCCTCAGTTTGGATAATTTCTTTTTTGACCCTACTGAGTTCCATTTCCACACTACCAGTTGCCTTTTAGACACCTGAAACTGGATGGCCCATAATCATCTCAAATTCAACATGTCAAAATAGAATTCATTATCTTTGTCTCCTCCAATCCTTTCTCTCTTCCAAACTTCCTTATTGTTATGTAGGGGATCAATATTCTCCCACTACCAAGGTTCACAATCTGGATCATCATCTTCAGTATTTCCCCTGCACTCACTCCATATATCCAATCTGTTGTCAAGTCTTGCTACTTCTATTTCCCCAAATCTCTCATATGTGTATCTTTTTCAGTCACACAGACATTACCCCAGTATAGGCTATCACCTCACACTCAGATTTGTATAGCCTTCTGGCTACTCTTCCTTGCTCAAGTATTTCCCCAGTTGACAAAATGATTTTCCTAAGACACAGGTCTGACCATATCAATAAACTCCAGCAGCTTTCCATTACTTTCTGGTTCAAATATAAAATTCAATTTGCCTTTGAAATCCCTTCATAACTTGGCTTGTTTCTATTTTTCCATTCTTCTTACATCTAATTCCTTCCATGATCTAGCAACACCAAAAAGCATATATGACCCTGTCATTCCCCTACTCAATAAACTCCAGTGGCTGTCAGATCACAGAACAATTCCAAAAATCCTTTTTGTCATTCAGAGAACTTACAATCTGGCTGTCTCCTATTTTTCCAGTGTTCTTACACTTTACTCTTTTCCACATAGTCTGTGATCCAGCAACCTTGGCCTCCTTGCTGTTTCCTGAGGAAATAATTTCATCTCCCAACACCAAACATTTTCATGGGCAATCCTCCATGCCCTCCCTCCTCATCTCCATCTCCTAGCTTCCTTAGCTAAAGGAAAGTCCCCACTAAAATTCTACCTTCTACAGGGAGTGTTTCCTGATGTCACTTCATTTTAGTGCCTTCCCTGTTGATTATTTCCAAGTCATCATGTATGTACCTTGTGTGTAGATAGTAGTTTTCCTGCTTTCTCTTCCATGTGACTTCCTAAAGAGGAAGGAATCTCTTTTGTCTTTCTTTGAATCCCTAGTACATAATACAGTGTTTGGAGTACTTGTTGAGTAGTTGAGTTGTGTTCAACTCTTCATGACCCCAGACACCATAGCATGCTAGGTCCTTCTGGACTCCACTCGCTCCCAAAGTCTGTCCAAGCTCATGTTCATTGCTTTCATAACACTATCTATCCATCTCATTCTCTGCTGTCCCCTTCTCGTTTTGCCTTCCATCTTTCCCAGCATTGGAGTCTTTTCCCATGAGTTCTATCTTCTCATTATATGGCTAAAGTATTTAAGTTTCAGCTTCAGTGTTTGTCCTTCCAATGAATAATCAGAGTTAATTTCTTTAAGTATTGATTGACTTGATCCCCTTGCTGTCCAAGGAACTCTCAGAAGTCTTCTTCAGCAACATCAGCTTTCCTTATAGTTCAAGTCTCACAGTCATACATTATTACTGGAAAAACCATAACTTTGACTATGCAGACCTTTGTTGGAAAAGTAATGTCTACTTTTTATTGTGATGTTCATATTTGCCATAGTTTTTCTTCTAAGGAGAATCTTTTAATTTTATGGCTGCAGTCCCCATCTTCAGTGATCTTTGAGCCCAAGAAAATAAAATCTCACACTTCTTCCATTTCTTTTCCCTCCATTTGCCAGGAAGTAATGAGACCAGATGCCTTAATCTTAGATATTATTTTTTTAACATTAGGCTTCAAGTCAGCTTTTTCACTCTCCTCATTTACTCCTATCAAGAGTTTTCTTAATTCTTCCCTTTCTGCCATCGGAGTGATATCATCTGCATATCTGAGGCTGTTGATATATCTATCAGCAGCCTTAATTCTGGAGTTTGAATCATTCACTCTACAGATAAGTTAAATAAGTAAGGTGCCAATATATAGCACTGTGATACTCCTTTCCCAATCTTGAACCTATGAATTATTCCATGTTTAATCCTAACTGCTACTTCTTGAGCTGCACAGAAGTTCCTCAAAAGACAAGTAAGATGACCTTTTTGAGGACTTGCCACAATTTTTTTGATCCACACAAATCTTTAGTTTAATCAATGAAGCAAAAGTAGTAAAGGCTTAATAAATGTTTACTGGCCGACTGACTTTCCAGCCTTTTCACACTTTACTCCCTGTGCCTTACACATACTCTACAATCAAGTGATGCTGTCCTCTCTGATGTTCCTTGCACATGACACTCCATTTCCAGACTCTACTATCTCTCCCCATACTTAGAATGTTGTCCCAACTCATCTTTGACTCCACTGTCTTCCTTCAAGTTTCTGCTAAAAACCTATCTTTTTCAAGAAACTGTTCCCAGTGCCCCTCAGTGCTAGTACATTTCTTCAAAGTTACATCCAATGTAGCCTGTCTATACCTTATTGATTTGTGAAGGGTAGCTAGGTGACACAGTGGATAGAGCACTGCCCCTGCAGTTGGGAAGACTCCTCTTCCTGAGTTCAAATCTTGCCTCAGACACTTACTAGCTGTCTGGGCAAATCACAACCCTCTATGCCTCCGTCTTCTCATCTGTAAAATATTCTGGAGAAAGAAGTAGTAAAACATTTCAGTATCTTGGCCAAGAAAACCTCAAATGGGATGGTGAAGAGTCAAACATGACTGAAAAGATGACTGAACAAATATCTTGTTCGCACATAGCTATTTTCATGGGATCTCCTGCATTAGATTATAAACTTCAGAACAGCGGCCATGTTTGCCTTTCTTTGTATCCCCAGAACATCACACAGTTTCTAGAAGATAGTGAGTGCCTAATGTTTGTTGACTGTCTATAAAGAGATTATTTATAATTAATTATAGGGGCGGCCAGGTGGCTCAGCGAGTAAGAGCACCGGCTCCAGTGTTGAGAAGACCTGGAGATCGAATCCCGGGCTCAGACACTCAACACCCACCCAGAAACACCTGGCCGTGTAACCTTGAGCAAGTTACTTAACCCCAACTGCTTAGGGGCGGCCAGGTGGCTCAGCGAGTAAGAGCACAGGCTCCAGTGTCGGGATGACCTGGGTCAAATCCAGGCTCAGATACTCAGCACCACACCCAGAAATAGCTGGCCGCGTAACCTTGAGCAAGTTACTTAACCCTGATTGCTTAAAAAAAAAAATAATTAATTATAGATTAAGTTACATGTTTCTGTGTATGTGTATATAAGATATATAGATATATTTTTCTTTTTTGTTTCAGTGTATTTTGTTTTCCCTTGTAGCAAAATTTATATTAATTGTGCTTAAATGTGTTTAAATGTTTCTATGATGTTATGGAAATCTGTTAACTGCTAAATAAAATATCAAGGACTCTTGGCATAGAAGGACATGTTCTTAATAAAAAAATTGGTCCAAAATAAATTTTCATGTTTCTAAAATAATTTTTTTCAAGTTTAGGTATGTTAAAAAGTGAGTAATGATCTTATACAGTTTAAAAAGATATTTTTCAGAATTTTCTAATGGATAATATTGTTTGCCACAAATTTGTCTAATCAGGTTAAGTATTAAAAGCTTTTAGTCACATAGTTTCATAAAAAAAAATTAAAAGTAAGTACCTCTCTTCTCCTTCTCTTCCTCCCCACCTCTACCAGTCTTAGCAATGAGTTGACAAACCTAAAGAACCTTCTCTTGCACCTGCCCATATGGGGCATTGAATTAAATATTTAATAAGTGAACAACAAAAAATAAATCTGTCTCCTGAATAATATTATGTGTGTCTGAAAAATGAAGGTTTGGTGATTAAAACTCTTCCTTGGCTAAATACAGTGACAGGGCCATCTATTCCTCTTTCTCTACTTTTGTTTCAGGTATTATTGAAATATTGCTAAAAGACGCAACTAAAAACAAAAGAAAGTATCAGAAATAAAGTTGGTAAGCACACTCTTAGGCAAAAGTGAATTCCCCACATATTTCCAAAATACAGTTATTTTCTTTCCTGCCATATTTTTGTGTTAAAAAAAAATGTTGGGTGGCTAGGTGGCACAGTGAGTAGAGCACTGACCCTGGAGTCAGGAGGACCTGAGTTCAAATCCGACCTCAGACACATAACACAAAAACTAGCCATGTGACCTTGGGCAAGTCACTTAACCCCAATTGCCCTCCAAAAAGCAAAAAAAAAAAATTTCCATTGCTATCAAATTCATTACAACCCTGAAACTTTCTACAGCTAGCTGTGGTTAATTTGTTTAACAACCTTTTTCAATCATATACCTTAAAATTTAGGCAAATCTGATTACATGATGGCATATTTTAAAAGATTCCATCCTGAAAATAGTAATGAAATTCCATTTTAAAAAAGCCTGATCAATTATCCAGATATCAAATGAACAAGGTTTTGCTAAATTGGAATTAGAGATTTTGAAGGAGAAATAAAATTTTATTAAGTAGCCCATACCTTAGTCTTAATGTGAGTTAAAGAACTAGGTGAAAACTAAAATCTGATTTATTTTATTATTCTACTTCTGTCTCATTCTTAAATTAATGTATTCTTCACTTTTCTAGTTTGGTCCCTTAGCCAATCACAGGTTAACAGCTTGGCTTTATTACTTCCTAGTCTCATGCTGATATGATATTTCTCATGATATAATATTTCCGTAAAACCCCAATTCACACATATATAGTCATGATGTAATCTTGATATTATTGGAAGGTCTCTAGAGACAGGAAATAATGTTCTTGGAATAACTCAAAAGAATGTAAGTCCCAATAAAGTAAAAAGGGAAATGGAGCATTACTGTCTTTCCCAAAAAGATTATGAACACTTATAACAAAGGCATCTTTAGAAGCTGATTTCCAATTAAAATGTGTTTGGAAGATTAAAAACAAATCATTAGATTGTTTTAAGAAATGCTAAGGACATTAAAGCACAGTGAAATGTCTCTTAACACCAAACTTAGAAAGCAAAAGGAAGTCATCTTGAGATTATATATATATTATATATATATAGACACACATATACATACGTAGGTATGTATATATGTATATTTTAAAATCCCACTATTAAAATAGCACTTCCTTCTTCCTATATTTTAAATAGTTAGAAAAAAACCCCACTTATCTTAATATGAAAATGGGATATTGGCTTATATAAAGGGTTCATCTACCCCTGCTGATTAGTCTTTAGATGAAGTCATACTTCCCTGTGATGTCATAATCACTACAACCACCACCAATAGTGACCTCTGGTGGGGATTAATCATCAAGAACCAATTTCCCTTCTTCCTCCATATCCTGTGGTGCTGATCTCATGTGCCACAGGAGCACAGGACAAGGAAAGAGAGAGGTTTCCACCAGAAGATGAACTCTTGAAAGTGAAACGATATCACATTCTTAATAGCTTTTAAAAGATTACTGGACTGTTGATGGAGCTATGAGTTAGTCCATCCATTCTATATAGCAATATGGAATTTTGCAAGGAAACTGATTAAGCTTTACATCCATATTGTTTGATACAATGATTCTACTACTAGACATACACCCTAAGAAGGCTAAAGACATAAAGTACATATATGTGCATATGTAAGTACATATGCATTATATATATGAATACTACTTTATGTGGAATTATATGGAATTCCAGCTTCCCATGGGGTAAAAAACAGCAGGCAGATAAATGACCTTAATTTACATTCTCCTTTTGCCTCTCCCTTGCTGGTATCTACTAAGCATGATGACAAGAAACCAACTATATACTTTTAAAATGAAGGATGTCTGTGGTATTTACTTCATTCTCACCTCGAGGAACAGTCTTTAACTATTTGGTAATTCTATTTATTAAGGGAACTTGTATTGCCCCGCAATTTCAGTGACCTAGAGACTAAGTACCCAATGCATGGATCTCAGAGATACTAAAGTGAGCTACTTTAATATCTTGTATTGTTTGAATCAGTGTAATAGAATTAAAATTCAACCCTATAGTCAGCTAGTCTGTTAACAAGCATTTATTAGGCATTTATCATTTGCCTGGCATGGTTGATAGGAGTTTCTTCCTCACTGATAAGTAGGATGTTGAAAACAAAGTATTTTTCTTTACTTAAAATGCATCAATTATGCAAAGAAACATTATAAGCATAGTAGAGCACAGATATTCCATTTCTACTGAGGAGATGCTTGAAAGGGATATGGTAGCAAATTGCAACAAGGATTTATTGTAGACAGTAAGAAATGCATAATCTGTACAAGAGAGCTCATAATAGTTGCACTATACCTCATAGAGTAGTGAGGGAGGCATTTGTAAACCTTAAATCACTATAATTATTTTACTATTATTGCTATTCTAATGGGGCAATACACAAGAAGGTGATACAATCCGTAAGGAAGCTGACATTCTCTTCCCTCCTGGTTGCTGTCTGACTTTGAATCATTTACACTCTTTGGGCCTGAATGTCTACATATTATATTATATTGTAAAATGAGATAATTGGCCTAGATCATCTCTGATGTCCTTTCTAGGTTTAAAATTTGATGATTCTGTTCACTATTCAAGCATCTGCATGATAGAGGTGCTAAAGAAAATATTGTGACTCTCTTCAAGCACTTCAAAATCGAATACACTATAGGCTAGATTGTGAGACAAGATAACATATAGCCAGGAGAGGTTATGTATTCTCTTACTCTGGGATGTAAGAAAAACATTATAGGCAACTGGCTATTTTGCAGTGTTAAAGGGCAATTTTGCTCAGAGACATGGAATGTTTAAGATGACTCCCTGAAATTGCTCCTAGCTTTACATTTATATGATAATGTCACCTAAATTTTGTACTGTAAATATACATACTACAGTGTACACACTATGTTTGATGGGAAAAGTGATGTTGAATATATTTACCCTAGCACCCAACCTTTGTAGAGGTATTGTAAATCCCCAGGGTGGAAACTCCATCAACTGATCAGTAATTTAACTACCATTTGCAGTCTTAAAGAACTAATTACATTGGACATTGTAGGGCTTAGTTGCTTGCCTATGGCAATCTAAGATGTCAGAGGGAAGATTTGAACTCACACATTCCTTTGTGTCACTCTCTATACCACACTATATAAATAATTTACTCCCTACCTCACAGAATTATGTGTCACTCTATACCACACTATATAAATAATTTACTCCCTACCTCACAGAATTATGGGACCATGAAATGAGATGTGTGAAAGACTTCAGATGTCATCTAGTCTAACACTCTAATTTTACAGATGTAAATGTAATGAGACAACGGAAAGACGTTTAGAGGTCATCTAAATGTTTGACAACATTCTAATTTTACAGATGAAAAACATTAAGGCCTAGAGAAATTAAGTGACTTGCCCAAAGTCACAGAGGTAGCATGTCTCGGAGTCAGGACTTCAACTGACTCCCAATCCAGAATTCTTACTATGCATTGCACCACACTGACTCCTTTTACTCAAAAATGATGGTAGACTGAAACATACCTCAACAACTAGAATAAATGTTAAAGACATCAGGAGAATAATAAAATGATATTTTCTATAAAATATTTTAGTAAATATAATACTAAATAAAATCCTTGTAATCATAAAGAAGGCTTTTTTAAATCACTCTTTAAGATAAGACCTACCAGAAAGATTGAAGGATAACAATAGCTATGATTTTGAATTACCAAAACATTAAGGTACAATCTTACTGACTGATTTTAGAAGCGAAGAAAATATAGTTTTATGAAATAGAAAAATCTCTCTATTGGTTCAGATTTGAGTCAACTGTATAAGGTAACGAGAAATCATACTGTTAAACTATGGTGCTTCGACAAAACCTAGTTAAATAGGAAAAAAAACCCCAACCCTGAACATGTGTTTGATTTGAAGAGCTCTGAAGGTATCTTCTCCTAATAGAGTTTATTAGCATGGAATCTGGAGGTTTAACAGGGAAAAAAAATTAACATGGGCTCAAAAGTGACATAAAAACCTTAAGGATGAAGCAGTTGATTGCAACTATTGTTAGCCAGAACAAAAGTACTTAAGGATAGAGTCAGTGGAGCTTTCATTGAGGAAAGAACTACCCTAGCAACTTTATAACTTCTGTTTAGAACTGATAGTCAAAGAAGAACAAAAGAGAAAAGAGATGAATGGATACTTTGGTGTCTTGGAACTCTTTCAGCCAAGGACAAGATTAATACTTCATATCTAGTACCAGATTCTAAATCCAGGCAAGAGAAGGCCAAGAATTACAAAATGAGAGAGAAAGTTAGATGGTAGTAAATAGAAAAAACTGAGATAAAGATGTTAAAGAGGAATAGTCAGGGAACTAGAGTTTCCTTGATCAATAACTTTCAGCTATGTCACTTAATGTCTCTATGATTTAGTTTCTTCACGTTAAAAATAGGATAACTTATAATTATTATCTGTCTACCCCCATGAGGATCTGAGATCATTTCTAAAAATTTGGAGATCTTCATTAGATTTTTATATAAGGCTAAGTAAACATATTTTTATTTATAATATATTGGTAGAGTTTCAATATGGTAAAGAGTAATTTGACTTATTTTAAAGAAAATTAAGAAGATTGGTCCACGGGGTTTAACTAGGAAAAAAGAAACTATTGTTCTGTTTCTATTGAGACTTCATCAAGTTGTACTAAAAACTACCAACTAAATTACATGTGTATGTTATTTTTACATTTATTTGAATTTTTTAACTGTTAGCTTGCAGTCATTTATTAATAGGTCATTGACTAACATTCACATGTTTACATGCCACAGAAAGAGGATTAAATTTGCAGAAAATGCACATGAAGGAAAAATCACTCATTTACTGTCAGATTTGAATATGCATTAGGAATGGCTTGAAAGATAACAACATATAGATCTTTTCTCTCCAAGTAAAATATTAAACAACTTTAGAAGCACACACTTCAGGTAAAGTTCACAGTTCTGATAACTCTGAAGGGTTGAGACTGCTATTGTTGGCTCCTTTGAATGTTGTTAGCCTTACAAAGAATGCATTATTCTTCCAGACACAAACAGGGAAGAATATTCCTTACAGTATGTTAAACCTTGTTGTTTTTGACTAGGTATGGAGCTTTCACTAACTTCAGAAAAATGTAGTCAGATCAGTGGCTAAAAAAACTACTGAAGAAAGAATTCAGATTTGGTTTGCCACAGATTTTCTGTAAAATTGAAAAAAATTCACACACCTTACCTACAACCTCAGGACACTTGTGTTGCTTTCAAAAAGGATATAAACAACCTACCCTCATTTTCTTTTCTATGTGACTTTTATCCAACCACAGTAATAACAATAGCAAGCACTAATATAGCACTTTAAGGTTTGCAGTGTTTTACATAAATTATTTCATATCCTTATGAGATCTCTGTGAGGTAGGTACCATTGTTATCCCCATCTTACAGATAAAGCAACTGAGACTGACAGAAGTTAAATGACTTGTCTAGGGTCACAAAGCATGTCTTTATGATGCCAAGTACCAGTACACGATGTAGGTTCAAATTCCACTTCTGACATTTGCTAACGGTCTGATCTTAGACAAATTACTTAACCTCCTTGGTCCTTGGTTTCTCACTTGTAAGATGAGGGTGGTGCCCTAGGTCCCCTCTTGAGACCCATTCCAGTTCTAACTCAGGATTATAATTTCATTTCAGTCTCACAATAAATGCAAATGATGCTGAAGAGTAAGTATTACAGAAGGCTATTAGTAGTACATTTACAAAATTAAAATGATTTGATTCAATACAATGCAATGTAATTCAACCTGTATTTAATAAAGTCTGCTATGAGTCAGGCACTGGTAGGTGCTCAACATACAAAGGCAAAAACAAAATCATCCTTGCCCTCAAGTAATTTACATTCTACTACATTCTATTAAAGGGAAGTAACACATACCACCACCACCACCACCCACCAATTTAAGTATAAACTATATACCAAGGAACTTCAGTGAAGAGGATTCATCTACATTATGAAGAGCAGTTTGTTAGCAATCGAAGTTTTGGGGGCACAATGGAAAGTCAGGTAAGAATGGGACAGTGACACAGGAAGAACTGGGGGTGTGGATGGATATTATGAGTGAGGAGTAGTGGCCAGGACAGTGAATTTCAGTCTAGGCAGACTAAAATTTGGGATCACAATAAAAGTGTCTGTACTTTGCTAAAAGAGAATGTGTAAAAATCAAGTAATAGGCTTGGTACTTTATAGCTGGAAGGGACCTTAAATCTTATCAAACCTAACCCTTTCATTTGATAGATGAGGAAAGTGAAGCCCAAATAGAATAAATGATTTGCCAAGGTCATATAGCTAGTTAAATGGCAGAATCAGTGACTTGATTCTTAGCTCAGTATACTTTCCACTATAATGCATTGCTTCTCTGATCCAATTTTTTTTTTCCTGAACTAGCCAGAGAATTTTTTTTTAATTCTGCTTTGCCTGGTAGTTTAGACCTATTTGAACAATACCATTTTACCTAGGAAAGGATGAAACCCATAGCCTCTATCTAGACAACCAAATATGCTAACTGTAAAAGGACTGAACATAATGTTAAATTGCTCCTGCTCTCGTTGAGTTTTTTCATTTTCTTTTTTTAAAAGCAAAAATGCACCATTTGGCTAGAGCTAGTTTTCCTACAGTAAGGCTTCTTAACCTTTCTGTGTCATGGTGCCTGGTGAAAATCTGGGAAAGCCTATACAAACATTCTCAAAATTATGATTTCACATTAATTAAATAACATACATGGAATTACAATCATACTGAAATATAGTTATCAAAGTATTTTTAAAAGATGAGTTCACAGACCCCAGGTTAAGAACCCCTATTCTTGGGAGAGAAATAAAGCCCACAATGTAGAGAAGAAACAATGGCTAACTCAATGCAACATAAAGGAAAAATATTGCTTCAATATACTTTCCTTAGCCAAAAGGTAACTCCCCAAGTCAGACATCCTTAACAAGCCCCAGCAAGTGGTGATGAATAACTGGTGTTGTTTGGAGACATGTGGACAAGAGGGATATGTTAATTCTTGGGCAGATGAGTTTTGTTAAGCATGAATGTGGACTATGTGGTCTGTCAGCAAAGTGCTAATGGGAAGGGGGAATTGAAAATGTTGCTTGTGCAAGAAACAGAAGAATATAGGACATGTCTGTTTCAGGACTGAATCCTCCTGGGTGAGTGCTCATGTAAAAGTGGATGAATAGGCAACAGTGACAGAAAGAAAAAATTAAAATGATGCTCTACATTTACTCTCCCAAATCCCAATGAAGAACTAAACTGTTCCTTGCTTCAAATCTTTGGAATTCAGGTTTTTACATGTCACTAGATAAATAAGGGAAAAATATATCAAACATTTTAAAGGATTCAAAAAATTATTTGATATTTACTGTTTATAATAATCTGAAAAAATAGTTCAATCTGTTTTTTATTCATATAGAGATTAAATTAAAACCTAGAAATAACATTTGAAAATTACTAATTTTAATTTCATTTTTTCAGCCATCTGCAAAATGGCCGAGTATTCCCAAACAAGTGAAGAGAAACTAGACAGAGGGATAATCCACTAAATAATAATTCATTTCTGAATAATTAGGAGTTGGCTATATATGCTAAAAAGCAAAGCAGATTTAAATTGGAGGAGATACATAATTTGTTGCTTCTGAACCTGGTTATAACTTTTTTCAAAAATTAAAGATTCAGAAATAAATAAAGAGATGTAAGTTTCAACTCTAAGTCTCTAAGAAAAACTGCTTTGAGCTCGAAAGGTTTCAAAAAATGTCTAGTTCACACCTTATTTAGAAAGCTCACACCATATCACACACCTATTGTTGATCATCAAATCATCTAAGCAGCTGTCTGGGTTCTAGTTAGTCTTCTAAAAAGCAAGGGACAAAAATTTAGCCGCATTTGTTATTATTTTGTTCCCTGGTTCCAGTGAATTAATTTTTCTTCCAAACAGAATTATCAACAAATGTAAAGATACACATGATTATCATGACACTCAGAAATAAACCAAACTTACAAGCCACAACTTTATCACCTCTTAATGTGCCACTGGACTCTTCTAACATATGACACAGAATTTCAATGAATTGTGTGGAAGGAACTAGTTTTGTCATAGGCAGTCATACCTGTGCCCAAAATACACCACAAGGTGCTGAGAACACTTTTAGGAACTGATCTGACTCTTGATCCCCTGGGGCAAGGATCTCTAAATGTTTACAAACTTGTACCTCATCATTAAAAAATGTTTAAGCACCACCTTCAATATGTGTACATATGTTTATTTATAACATATATATGGTGATACTAATATCTGGTAAGAGAATTACACATTGACACCTGAACTAAAAGTGATTTGGGGTAAGTCACTTTGGTAGTGCATGGCAGGGGAGAGATTAAAGTGGAGAGAACCTTAAAACAGGGAATCCAATGAAGAACACTCAACAATAGCCCAGGAGAGGGTCAATGAGGACCTAACTTAGAGTGGTGTCTGTGTGAACAGAAAGAACAGGTACAAGAAATGTTATGGGAGAAAGAAACTTCAAGATTCATCAACAGATTAGATATATGGAATGAGGGACAGGGAAGAGTCCAAGATAACACTTATGTTTCAAACCTGCATAACTGGAAGGATGATGGTACCCTTAAGAGGAGTAATTTTGAAAGTCGATTGATAAACATTTGTTAAGTATTAACTATGCGCCAGACACTGTCCTAAACACTAGAGATACAAAGAGGCAAAAGACAGTGTGTGACCTGAAGGAGCTCACAATCTAATGGAAGAGGGTTAAATATAGGGGGAGAGATGAAATCTACAACATAAATCACTTCCCATCCATGACTGCTTGTCCTTTGCAATTCATTTTGTTGTTGATGTTAAGTCATTTCAGTCGTATCCAACTGTTTGTGACCGCATCTGGGATTTCTTCAGCAAAGATACTGGAGTGATTTGCCATTTCCTTCTCTAGATCATTTTACAGATGAGGAAACTGAGGCAAACAGGGTTAAGTGACTTGACCAGGGTCACATAGTTAGGAAGTGTCTGGGGCCAGATTTGAACTCAGGTCTTCCTGACTCCAGATCTGGTGCTTTATCCGCTGTGCCACTTACATGGTCTTACAACTCACTTTAACCTACCCAAAATGAAAGGGGTTGGGAGTGTAGGGATTCTCACTCACCAGAGATTGTCCCAAAGTACAGAACCTTTTCTCTGAAGGGAGCATGGAGGAGGGTAGGGTAAGAGGTGAATATTAAGGGGGAGATTTCCCAATAGCACTCTGAGGTAGTCATTAGCTTTTAAATTTCCTAAAAGCCAGCATCTGACTCAGAAGGGAGAAGGTGTAAATATTTAAAGAAGATGTGTAGCAGTGCAGTATTAAGTATTAAGAGATAAGGGTAGGGGGCAACTAGGTGGCACATTGGATACAGCATTGGTCCTGAAGTCAAGAGGACCTAAGTCCAAATCTGTCCTCAGACACTTGACACTTACTACAAGTCACTTAATTCCAATTGCTGAGAGAGGGGGTAGGTATGCTTGTTTTGGACATGCCCCATGATTGGCTTTAACAGGAAAGGGAAGGTAGAAAGACTGAAAGTGTCAGATATGGCCTATCTTCCTATTCTCCAAATGGTTGATAACATGCCTTAAGGTCAAACCATGGCCCATACTTTGGAGAGATCATTGTTCTAGGGGCACTCTAGAACCAGCCTGCCTACCTAAGTATTATAAGAACTGGAGACCTTGATTTAGAGGGAAATCCCTAGAGGAGCTTTGGTCCCCATGTGAACTCTTAGGATAGCCTCTAGGACCCATGAGGATCTGGAGGTACATAGAAAAAAATGATAGGATAAGAGAGGACAGGACAGGAGAGATGAGGACAGAGGAGAGTAAAGGTGGGAAGGGAGAAATGGAGAAGGAAGAAGAGGGGAGAGGTGGGAAGGAAAGAAAGGGGGAGAAGAGGAGTGAAGTGAGAGAACAGGGAAAAGAGGGAAGAAACAGGGAGAGGAAAGGTGGGAAGGAGAGAAAAGGGGAGGGAAGTGGTGAGGAAGGGAGAAAAAATGAGAGGTCATCCAATATCTCAGGTCAAGGATACAGTAGCATTTTATGGAGAATTATATTATAATATTTCATGAATTCAGAATCAATGAAAGATCTTGACAGGCTACAATACTAGACCAAATCTTGGAAGAAAAAATTTTATAGAGAAAAGTGTAAGGTTCTACACGTAACCTAAAAAGAAAAAAATAGCTACACAGGAGAAGGGAACTGCGGCTGATGAGTACACAAAAGATGAGACATTCAGTGAACTGCAAGCTTACTCTGAGTCAACAATGTAGCAAGAAAGCCAAAAACAAGCACCTAACCACCTAACACTCTCATGAACTGTCTTAATAGAAGGATAGTGTCCAGAAGCAGGTGGGGGGTAGGGCATCAGACACTATCTTCCATATTGCAGGTAGTTCTGTACTCCTTGTTTTAGGAAAGGTAGTGACAAACTTAAAGATACATAGAGAAGGTCTTCTAAGATTAGGAAAGAACTGGAGACTACACCATATTAAGTATGAGTTGAAGCACCTGGGGATATTTAGCCTAGAGAAGAAAAGACATAGGGAGGAAATAAGTAGCTGTCTTTGTGTTTGAATCACTGTTATGTGGAAGAGGGATTGAACTTGTTATATTTGATCTCAGAGGGCAGGCCCAGAAGCAATGGATGGGATAGAGGAAAATTCAAGCTCAATGTAAGGGAAACGTCCTAAAAATAAGAATGGTACAAATGTGGAATCAGCTTTAAGTTAAATCTCTGTTGGGTCATCAGGCTTGTTTTAGAGAGAGTTCATATAGAGCTATGGATTGGACAAGATGACTTCTGGGGTACCTTCCAACTCTTGAGTTCCTGTGACTTTAAAAAGGTTAATTTTCCTAGTTTTCTTCTCTTTATCCTCATTGTAATTTGGTTTCCTTTCCCCTTTGTAAAAAAAAAAAATTTTACATAAACCATCAACATTTCAAAACAAATCAAAATTTCAAATCAACATTTCAAATACCAAACAATATAGGTATCCCAAAGGTCTCAGTGCAGTTTTTAACCGAAATAATTTGAATAATATTTAATAGCTGAAAAGGACACTAAAACCTGGGACACCCTATATATTCATCTTTATCACACTGGCCTAGGACTGTGCAGCCCCTTCATCTCAGTCTATGCTCACTGTAATATTGTCTTCTTTTACTTGATTTATCCATTTCCTCTCATCTGTTCCCTCTTTCATCCTCTTGCCTCATTATCCCTTTCCTCCTTTCTGACATCTTCTCCTTGCTTTCCCCTCTACCTATTTTGTCTTTGATATTCATTCTTCTTGTTTGCCTTCCCAACCCCTACCAGGATGAATGAGTTAGGTGTCTGCACAGACAGATTTGTGCCACATATCGGTGGCCTGCACACAAAGTAGCTGCCCAGAGGCACCTAACTAGGAGTGTTCAGCCCTTGAGAATACACAAACTGCAAAGGAATACAAAGAATATTAAAGGAGAAAACAGGCAAATTCCAAAAGGAGTAACCTGGAGGGTATTTCAGAAAAAAAACTCCTTTTGAAAACTGTTATCAGAACTCAAAGAAATAGTAAAGGAAGAAAGTTGCATTAATTACCTGTAAAATTATTACCAAAATATATCAGTCTAGTAAAAATGAATCTAGTTGTTAAAGAAAAATCAAAGCAGTCAGGAAACATACTGATGTAAAATTTATCATGCTTTCAATATGATTATGAAGTATGTCATTATGTCTAATTCATATGAAAGTGAAAAACCTGCAAAAATCAGAAAACTTTAAACAAAGAAAGCTTTATTTAGAAGCAAATCACCAAGTATTCCTACTTGCTTATTTGTCCCTTGTTAATTCTTTTAGCTCTTCCTTGTTAAGTCTTAGAGATTGAAAGGTTTTTATCTGTTGTTTTATTGGGGTTTTTTATTTGATTGGTTTATTGTTCGTTATTTGCTCTGTAACACATATTTTTCCCTACAGGAAGCAAGCCAGCAATAACAAAATAATTCTGACATACAAAACCTACATTCATATGAAACTATGGCGTCAGCGGTTGAATTGAATCTGGATAGAATGAAGGGCTTAGAATTTAACCACCAGTGGCAGCTAGGTGGCACAGTGAATAGAGTACCAGCCCTGGAGTCAGGAGAACCTGAGTTCAAATCCAACCTCAGACACTTAACACTTACTAGTCGTGTGACCTTGGGCAAGTCACTTAACCCCAATTGCCCTGCAGGTCCCCCCTCCAAAAAGTGAAAGAAAAAAGAGAATATAACCACCAATTTATCTACTGTTGATATAAGAAGTCATTCAGTTTCCTCTAGCCATTAAGATAAAGGGGGGAAAGTTAGCTTTTTATCCAGTTTTTATTTTATTTTATCATACTGGTATGGCCAAACTATGATATAATGAATAGTTTACAGACATTCCCAAAGTATAAAAACATATAAAAAATTAAGACATGATCATATTTCTTACTTATCACTTAATAATAAAATATGAAGTCTTCTTCATAATCTTCATTGATTTTTGCCTCTCTGAACTATCTGACATTGTTGACCACCCTGTCATCCTGGACATTTTCTCCTCTCTGGATTTTTTTTGATTCTCCTTCTACCTATCTGACTTTTCCTTCTCAGTCTCCTTTGCTGGATCGTCATCCATATAATGTTCCCTAAATGCAGGTATAGTAATAAGGCTCTATCCTTGGCCTTCTTACTCTCTTCACTTTTTCTTTGTAACAGCAACATTTCCAATGGGTTTAATTATCATCTCTATGCAGATGACATCCACATATAGACAGATTGGTAAGTAAACTGAGACAGAGATATATGCCCTAGTCTCTCTTCTGAATTTCAGTCACTTGTTACCAATTTGTCTATTGGACATTTTTAACTGAATGTCCCAAAGCCATCTTGAACTCAACATATTCAAAACAAAACTCATGATTCCCCCTCCCCCACTCCACCTCCCTTAAAAACCTCCCTATTTCTGTCATCCAGGTTCACAACATGAGTATTAACCTTAAATACTCATTCTCTCTTAGCCCATCTGTCCAAGATGTCAAATTTTGTCATATCTATTTCCACAACAATTCTTGTGCTACCCTCTATACTCCACCCATATAATAGTCATCACTATAATTCTAGCCCTCATCATACCTCCCCTGGACTAATGTAAAATCATTATATCTGTTCACCCTGTTTCAAGTCTTTCCCACTCTAATCAATTCTCCACATAGCTGTCAAAGTAATTTTCCTAAACCAACTATGTCTGATCTTGTCCCTTCCCTACACTACCAAGTCCAGTGGCTTCTTATTACTTCAAAGATCAAATATAAACTCTGACAGGTAAAGCCCTTCACAAAGGGGACCCAAATGAGCTTTCTAGATTTGAGATACTTTCCTCCCCTTCATGAACTTGGAAGAGGCCAAAATAGCTTTCTTACTGGTCTTCATTAAAGACATTGCTCCACCTAATTCTCTATCCCTTCATACCTGGAATGTAATCTGTCTTCACCTCTTTTCTTTCAAGACTTTGTTAAAAGGACACTTTCTATGGGAAACTTTTCCTTCTCCTCCCATCTGTTAGCATCCCTCCTCCCCCACACCTTGTACATATTTTGTATATGCCTATGTGTGAAAGCGCATTTTCTCCTGGTATAGTTCTAACTCCTTCCAAGTGCTGTTTTATTTTTACCTTTGTATCTCCAACCCCTAGAACAATGCCTGGCACTCATTGGAGATGTAATAAATGCTTGTTTATTGAAGGGAAAAAGTAATAATTGTTGGGAGAAACATTCTTACCCTCACAGCTCTATCAAAAAAGAAGAAGAGTTAGTTAAGTGTCTTGATGTTCTTAGGATTTGGAAGAAAGGCCATTTTACCCTATATAAGCAATAGAGATGAGCAGATGTGGGGAATGATGTTCTTCTGGGCACCAAGGCTGAAGGTATCGCAAGTGGAAGACTGGGGGAAGGTAGCAATGATGACTATAAGAAGGCAAATATTCTTCCTATAAAATAACTGAGTCCTAATATTAAAAGAAAAACATGCTTTCTTTGCTATAATAGACCCAGTAGATGCTTTGAATTAGAAAATGGAGATGAAGATGTAGACATGAAAACTGTGATTGCTTTCCTCCCAAGGAGGAAACTTCAAATGCTGATTGGAACTCTGACTTATCATCAATAAGCCCTTATTAAGCTCTCACTATGTGATAGTCATAATGTTAAGCACTAAGGGACCCTCCCCCCCAAAAAACCTGTTCTTACCTTCGAGGAGTATACATTCTAATGAGCAAAACAACTTGTATATACATGGCAAATATAAGGTATATCCAGAAGAGATGGAAGACACTAGCAGCTGGTCATCCAGAAAAGGCCACACATAGAAGGTGTAATAAGAATGTAAATTTTAAAGATCTTCCCTGCCCCTAGGCTAATGTGCACCTGAAGCCTGGGGTGGGGGAGGCTTGTTTTTCAGTAGATACTTCTTGATTGGCCAGTGAGTCAATAAGGTTGTTACATTCTCTGAGCCAGGAGAAGGTTATATAAGCCCTGATGTGTAGCTTTGTTTTTGGGACTCACTTTGAGAAGTGTTCTGTGATTTGATCTGAATTCTGGGAAGCCGTTGTTGAGAGTCCCCCGGCTTTGAAAAACCCAGAATGTGGAAACCCAGATGTTGACTGGGTATGTATGTAATGGTTGGACAGTTTGGAAATCTGTCTACTTGATGTTTCTGTCTTGATAATTATGCCTGTATATTTTGAAGTTTGGGGTGCTGACCTTTTTCCCCTGAACAAGGTAAACGATATATGTCTGACTGATTAAAATAAGCTTGTTAACCCATTTTGAGTTGCTTTCCTTTAACAAAGCAGATCCAAGAACCTGTGGTAGCTGCAAACCCTGAGGACGCTTGGGGTGCTTGCCGCTACAGAAGGTGACATTTGAACTGAGTCTTGAAGGAAGCTAGGGATTTTCTAAGAAGGGGAGGTGAGTAGGGAGAGAATTCTAGACAGGATAGATAGCCACTGTGAGTATATGAAAATGGGAGGCGGAAAGATCTGTACTGGAAACAGCAAAGAGGCCAATATGGCTGTGTCAGAGAGTATGACATAGAGTACTGGAAAGGTAGGAAGGTGGTAGGTTTTAATGAGTCTTAAATGTCAAATTAATAGTTCACAATTGATCTACAGGGAGCCAAGTAGATAGCATGATCAGACCTATGCTTTTGGAAAATCATTGTGTCAGTTGTATAAGAGATGGATTGGAGTAGGAAGATATTTGAGGCAGAAAAACAAACCAGAAGGCTATTTTGAAAATCAGGGTGAAAAGTAATAACCTAAAATAGGGAGGTGGCTATATGAGTAGAGAGAAGGGGACACATATAAGAGATTTTCTAGAGGCACTAAGGGGTTAAGCTAACTTGTCCAAGGTCAACCTTGTGGTCAGAGGCAGCATTTGACTGACTCCAATCTTGGATCCCTATCTACTATGCTATGCCAATTCTATATCAAAATAGAACTCTGTGTAGACATATAGATACAAAAACAGGTTATGCAGGCATAAAATTCAACAGAGTAATAGCCTACATATGCTGCTTTAAAGTTTACAAACTACACACAGTTATGCATTTTGTTTCTTACAACCTACTGAGGTAGGCATCAGTGCAACAGTACACTACACAGAACATTAACATTGGGTAGTGACTTTTCCCAAGAATGTTTCTATCTGAACTTTACTAAAAACAAGAAAAAGATTATTAGTAGTAGTAATAATCAGAATTTATACAAAAGTACAGTGTCAATGCTCCATAATATTACAGAGGTGATCCAAGGTTCTTGCACATAATTCTAACAGAGTGCAAATCTCTTACAGATCCTACTAGTTCTAAACATGAAACTTTTCTAAACTCAATAAACAAATTTTTGTTTATTAATAATATTTTAAAAGCTAATATTTATTAAGCACCACGTACCAGGAACTGTCCTAGGTACTGGGGACACACTTACAAAAAATAAATGAAATGTTTCTTGCTCAATGCATAAGGAGTTTACATTCTAAGGAGAAAGAAATCACCTCAAGTGGTACCTGAGCTGCATAATATGGAATGATAGTGATTTTGTAAGACAGATGTGGAGAGAAAGTGTGGTAGAGGTTGGCACACTGAAAAGGCACAGAGACTTGAGTTGGAGTTTGGTGTGGGAGGAGTTTTAGCTTGTGTTGTATTGTCTGAGGACCATTTTAGCTAGGTGTAAAGTGGCATGTGCAGGTGCTGAATTCATAGACCAATAGTCCTTAGGTAAGATTATAACCCATTTTATTGTGCAAGCACCCACAGTACTGACAGATCACAGTTTATGCTTCTATAGTGTTTATGGTTATAAAACATTTTACATACACATGTTCTCATTTGAACTTCATAACAGCCCTAGAAGACAGGGATATAGAGATAAGGAAACTGAAGTGCAAAAAGTTAACTGACATGTCTAATGCCAGAATTGGTAAGTAGCAAAGTCATAATTCATATTCAGGTTTTTGGACTCCCAGCCTAGGAGCCACGAAGAACAAAATATGGCAAAAAAGAAAAATACAAAATTTTCATACTTTACTTCCTTTCTGTGCATCAAATTCACATGACTATATTTTTCATTCACATCCAAACATATTCCATTATTTCTCCACAGGAGACTGCAACACCAAGGTCTATAATTTTTTATACTTTAAGTAAACAAGTATTTTGCTATGAGTTCAAGAGTAAGGACCTTAGAAATTTCATATTTTCTCTGAAAAATCCCTTGATAGACTAACTGGTAGACTTAACTGTCTATCTGTGAATTTCAGTGTCCTCCTCTTTAAAATATAGATAATATGATTTTAGTTGGTGTTCAGTCATTTTCAATTGTGTCTGACTCTTACAATAATAATGTAAGATATGTGGGGATGTAGTGAGAGCCATATTCTGGTAAGATAAGGAACTGTGTGAAATAGCTGGCAACATTATTTTATTTCTTTTTACAGATTTTTAGGATTTTGAACATATTTTTTATTGTTTTATTTGTATTTTTCTCTACTAAATTCTTAATTTTTAATTTAATTTAATTTTTAGCACATAGGTAACTACTATAAATTCCTGAGTGACACCAGCACAGTGAAATCTCTGATGGATTATCTCAATCTGGAAAAATTTTCCATATGTACCTTTTGATGGAGTGAAGGTGACAATGACAATTACAAACCTAGTTTAGAATCATAACCAGATTGGCCCACAGGAGATGAATTTGTTGGCTACAGCAACTCTTAAAACACATTTTAAATGAGAAATATGTTGCAAGATGCATCCATTTAAGGATTATCGCAGAGATGAAAATACATATCCTTGAAGAAATTGAATAAAGTATTTGCATTTATTTTGTTTCTCAAGTGTGTATTAAATATGCTATTATTCTAGGCTTATGAAATCTACAAATTATAAACCAAAATGACAGAGAATTTTATTTTGTTTTCTTGTTGCTGCTGTTTTACTTATACTTGGATATATGTTGATACATCATAACATGCACTGGGTGTACTCAAAAATGATCAACAAAAGAACATAATATTTCTAATGAATAAATCAGAGCAAATCCTGGAAAAGTCTAATACTTTAGGAGGTACAGGAGAACCTTTTTTCATATGAACAAATATCTTTCAAACTTTAGAAAAAATTTCAAATAACTTTAAAAATATAGACAATATGCTAAAAAAATATGTCTTAAGTGAGAAATTTACAGGATTGAATTTATGCTTAAAGAATTCACCTCCTTGTTTTGATTCTAAGTCTACTGATATCTGTGAGATGGAATTGAACCTTTATTCTATTTTGTACTAAGAATAAATGATTGTGACATTAATGGCTATAAATTTGCTTTTTATTTCACATATCTCTCCTATTCACCTGGTCAGATAAAATTCATTCCTAACTCATTTCTTAAGCCAACACAGCAAAGTCCTTTGTTTTGTTTAAGAATTAAATCATATAAATCTAGAGCATTAATCCACATATTATTTACTACTCAGTTATCTCTAATTTCTTACACACACATATTTGATCATAAAAGCAGCTAGCAATCATTTTTATTTGCAATACCAATTTAAGAACTCATTTGGTCAAAACTATTAGACTTTTCTCTTTCTAACCCTAAAAATCAAATGTTAAGTGGATATTTACATTTGTGTGTTATGCTTATCAGTTCACAACCTCAGAACTAAAATTTCCCTAAGGAAACATTATGTCTTAGAGGTAAAGATAAGTCATTTAATGTCATCATACAGTGATGACAATCTGAATACAAGATAGATAAAATTACGTAGTTCTGTTTCATAATACATACTTGAACCAAATAAGCAGGAATGATTTACATCTAAGTCTGTGATGAACTTACTAAAAGCACAGGCTTGAAATAATACTCCAGAATTTTCTTTTTTATATATTTCCAAATATAAGTATCAAAACAACAAAATAAACACTTTTCTGAGACATCTGGTTGCAAAGATCACTGTGCAAAACTATGGAGAATCCTTCTTAATTCAGACATACTTTTGTGAATCTACAACTTAATGGACACAGACATTCTCTCCCTGAACAAGAATTAATAATCCTTCCATGACTTAAGTATGAAGAACATACTAAAATTAGAATCTGATGGGGAAAATTAAACTTATTATCTCTCTAAAATTGTTTTGTCATCATGAACTCCATATTTATGTTAATCTTGCCATAATTTTCCCTCTCATCCTGCCTTTTCAAAACCTTGGCATCATGGTTTAGTCTTGGCTTACCTTTGCCACACTGGTCTCCTCTATCTCTCTTTGAAGTTTCTTTTATTCTTCTCCATTCACAAAAATCACAAAATTTCATAATTGGGAGGGATTTCAGTAGCTATCTAATCCAGCCTATATCTCCCTCCAAATTCCTTCCACAACACATTGATTAAGTGCTCATACCCATTCATTTTCACAGCCTTCACAATAATTCTGGCCCTTACCATTCATGTAGCATGGTATATAGTGAACAAGAAAGAGGGTCAAGTGTAGTGAAATGATGGTATTCTCAGTACCAGAAGAGAAAGGAGAGGGAAAATTATTAAGCTCCCTGCATGTGCTAAGTGCTTAACAAATATTATCTCATTTGACTCTCAGAAAAATTCTAGGAGGCAGGTGCTATTTTTACCCCCAATTTACAGTTGAGGAAGCTGAGGCAAGTAAGCTAAGTGACTTGCCCAGAATCACACAGCTAGGAAATATCTGAGGCCACATTGGAATGCAGGTCTTCCTAACTCCGGGACCGGTGCTCTGATCACTATATGACCTCGAAGACCTTGGTTCCCATCCTGACTCTTCCACTTATAAGCAGTGTAACCTTTAATCAATCACTAAGCTTTTGAGCTTCATTGCAAATGTAAGAAATATAAAATCTAAGATTCTTTTAAATACCTTCTTCTGGATTCTAGACTATTTTTCCAATTCTAACCCTTCCTTCATATCAGTGCCAAGCTAATCTTTTAAAAATACTACTATGGCATCACTTTACACTTTTCCCACCACCAAAAACAAAGATTCTTCAGTACCTAGAGGATAAAGTCCTCTCCATTGAATTCCCAAAGTGCCATTTCAACCTTTTCCCTAATTAGTCCTTCTACAGAAGTATTCTAGTCTAACCTCCTATATTTAATGTCCCCCTCTACACACCTTGCACATTCCAATCTGCACTCACAACCTCTTTCCTTCCTAGCATGCCTTTCCTTTCCATTTATCAAAATCCTACTTATACTGAAATACCCATGGCAAATTCCAAGTAGCTTGTGCAACTCTGCCTGATTACAACCACTCAAATCCATTCAATCCAATCAACATTTATTCAGTGCCAAAGACAGGCCATGTACAAGGCACTAGGCTAGATTCCTCTTCTAAATATTACTAAAACAAATATGCCACTCATTAGGTTTAAAAGTTGTGGGTTTCCCAGTGCTTATCATTTACTCTTTTATTAGTTATCTTTTCCTGTGCACAAATTTTTATCCTAATCAACTACACAAAAAGCTTCTTGAGTAAAGCAACCACATTTAATACTCTTTATCTCTCCCACAGAACCAAGCAACAGACCTAATATATAATGGACTTGCAGGAAATATTTATTGACTGATTAAAAAAATGACAATTTCCCACAAAATGAAAAAAAATAAATGTCACTTATGATAATATATCTGATATTTAGTTTTCAATCAAATACCTTCCTTAAGCAAAGCTGTGAGTATATAGGGATTACATAGAAATTATGTTCACAGTGAGTCAAGAAATAAAAGAGCTAGAAGTCAGAATGTCATGGGTAATTCCAAAGATGTTTATGGGAACGCTCAGGATCTTGTTATCAATTAGTTTGACAACCAGGTCAGTAATCAACAGAGGTTGTTCACATGGGTCAGTGGTCCATATGAATCAAATGAATAGCAAAGTGATCTCTTGGATAACAAAAGAAGAACTACAATAGAAGCTATCCTTATTGGCACCATTGTTGTGTCCCAAAAGAAAATAGCTTCAGGACAACCACAAAAGAATGCCATTCTGGTGCACTAAAAACTGCCTCTTGTATATGATAATGCCATAGTAAGAAGATAACATGAACTTCTCTTGCCCTTTCTTTATGTGCAGATGGAAGACTTTCATTCTCAACATAGCAAATCCAAAAGTTTGTGTTTTCATAAGATAAGGACCAAAATAGAGTGACATGGAAGGAAAATTTAAAAATAAATTGCGATGAGAGGAGAAAAAAAGAAGACAAAAGGAAAGTAATGAAAGGAATAGAGGGAAATGAAAAAATAAGGGAATTGACCAAAAAAAGGAAGAGGAAAAGAAAGAGGTAAGGGCAGCTTACAGTCTGAGAGGTAACAGGTCTTAATGTATCCATTTTCAAATCTAATTTTATCCTAGTTGACTGTTCATCCCAGTGAAATCAATTTATAAGCACAATTACCCGACACTAAATAGTGAATGCCAAGGAGGAAAATGAATACCTTGAAAATGAACATTTTAATTATCTAAAATAGAAAATGTTAAAAGTCAAATTATGCTAATGTACAAAAAATTACTCATGTTTATGAACTTGAGTATTATAAGATTCAAAATAATTAAATATGAAATAATGATTCTATTTCCAAGTTTAAAATAATATATTGAAATCTTCAACAGATGATGTGATGATAAAAGGGAAAGTTCATCCTCCTTTTATGGGGCATCTGTTTCCAATTTCATAGGAGTATAAACTTCATTACAGTTAGAAACCAGGCATTAATTGAAATTTTTAGTAATGAGTTATTAATCTCAAACATAATATTACAGTTATCTATTTCTATCCATGCTTCTCTTCAATAACCTCCATTTTATCCAATCACATTTTTCTAATCAATCATATTCCAGTTTTAGGACAAACATTTCTATGGGGATTTTGAATGTACATCTCTAAAGTCTTTTAAGGCAACCCAAAGGACATAATTATAAATCCCTCTGTACCTCAGGAATCAAACTGATATGTGCATCATTAGGTATACTGACCCAACAAGGAATGGAAAATACAATAACCATCTTATATAATTCCATTGGGATCACAGCAATGCCTTCTTCCCTTTTAAATTTAAAATTGACCCATTTATTTCCTTTCCTAAATTCACCTTTTTAAATTCAATTAATTTGGGCATAATGTTCTTAAAAAGATAAAAATAATAAAACTAGCTTTTGACATCAAATCCCTATGGTGAAATACATACTGTTTAAATCTTAAATCAACAGAGACTCATTATTTCCTTTCAAACATAAACTTCAGCTTAAATCAAATTTCTCCTGTTATAAAGCTCCATGAATGCAAACTGCTTTAGTTAAAATAATCATTTTCTAAATTACAACTGCATACTGTCTGCTCATTCAAAACTCTATTGCCCAACTTGGGGGGAAAAATAATCTATTCCATGGTACAATATGCTAGGAGAACTAAGCTCTCTGCATCTGCACTGTTGCTGGCAAACCACACTGTTTAGAACACTTAATCTCCCTCATTCTGTAGCAAATCAACATAGGCATAACAATCTAATAATAATGGTGACAACAACAAACAGTAATAGTAGACTACTAATTGTCATAGCATCCCGGTCAGTGTGAAGAAATTGGTCCTGAAAAATTTAAAAATCAAAGATTTGTCACAGGATTGCCGGTTGGCTGCTCCTACTTGAAATCATCATGAAAATCAATATGATACAAAAGACAGAATAGGGAATGTCACTCCATCATGTTCCAGTACTACAAGAAAGCATGATATATTGGAACATATCAGAAATATCAACACCCTATCTGTAGGAAAATAGCACCAGTCATGAAAGCAGACAGTAAACTGAAGACAAAAACATTTTCATTATCTTTCAATACCATAACAAAATTGGAAACAGTTTTCACCAGTTAGAGGAGCAATCCTATATGGCATTTTGTCAGTGATACCCTCAATTCCAAGGCACATGCAACATCCTGTTGACCAATGCAAGGCAACCACAAAAACAAACAAACAAACAAAAACCCAGATTTACCACTAAACCCGTTAGAGAAAATAAGAGTTGAAATTGAAGAGATACTAAACTCCAAAGAAGGAAACGCTGAAGACCCTGAGGTCATCAAAAATATTCACAGCCCAAACTCCAGAAACTACATTTCATAGCAAAACAGATAACAAAATAGCAGCATTACATAGGAAAGACAAGAAAAATCATATGAGAACAAGATAAAATACTTATCTCCTTTGTCCTGCCTGCTACTAGGTTTTTTCCTTTACTAAAGATGTGAATGAGCTTATGACATAATATTTTAACTCTACTACAAAAAGCAGTTTTTAATCCTGTATAGAGCATTACATGAGATACCATATATGAAAGAAGAATGACAGGACAGTCAGCTGGCCCAAGACTATTTTTATCTGAAACCCATCAAAAAAAGATGAAAATGAGATAATAATAAGAAAGATGGCAATAATGATGCTAGAACAAAACAGTAACAGGTGATGTGGGAAATAATTACAGAGTACAATAAAAACCAATTATGATTTTTAAAATAACATGTCTGATAAATTTGAAATGGAATTGATTTATCCTTTAGAAATATTTCTCCTATGCAGTCTTGTATCTTCCTCAACCAAGTGCATCATTAGGAATCTCAAAATGCTATCGATGTATATGAGGAAAATCAAACAACACCATACTAGGGCATTGACAAAAGGACAGAACACAATAGTTACATCTTTGACCATAGTTTCCATTAAGAAACTGCATAAATAGGATGAAAGAACCAATTTGCAGGGCTTAAATTATTCAGTATTCCATAAGATTTTACAAATAAACATTTTCCCCAAACTAGTATCTTTTTCTGGAGAATCTAGAGAAGAAAATCTGGTGCATGTACAATTTGCAGTGGTAATTACTGGGTTTAATCAAGGTTCTGAAGAATAAAAAATAAGTGGGTTAACGGAGAGCCTCATGGTGGATGGAAGGAGGTAACAACATGTAATAAATAAGGAACTATACTGAATTAATTAAAAACATTTATTAAGTGTTTATCTGTGTTAAGAACTCTCTTTAGAGGATACAAAAAAAGCAAACAAAATAGATCCTGCCCTCAAGAGACCTACATCCTAAGTGAGGAAAACCACACAAAAAAAGCTGGGATGGGGATACACATGGTTTGGAAATGTTGAGGAAGTGACATAGTGACTTAGTTCCAGTCAAGGTAAGGTGAAAGAAACAGAGTAGAGAAGATTATTAAAAAATTGTACAGTATCAAAAGAAGATGAGCTGATTACATTGCATGAAAGTCGGATGATTTCTAGAAAGCCTGTGGTCTACCTAGTATAATTGAGAATTCAAGTAAAAGTGAGGAAAGCCTCCATCGAGTTCAGTGAACCACATGATGAACTTATCAGAGGATATGGATGAGCATAACACAGAATTGAAAAGCACGGATAAGTTGCAATCAGCATTCCTGGAAAGAATATCCACAGGAAAGGGACCACAGATCCATCTGAATATCTATAATAGCATTTCTTGAACACAAGTTATCACCGATAATATGATACTACCTACTAATGAACATGCCCTTGGGGACCCTTAAAATTTATATTCTTTGGATATTGTGGAATTCCCTGGTTTGCAACCAGATGGGTCATCTGAAGAATATTAATGTTAAAAACATGGGGTTTTATGTGAGGCAGTAGCCTTGAAATCACTGTGTGGTTTCCCAAAGACAATCCAGTATGCGCTTTCTTCTAATCAATACTCAGCTGAGCTCACTGTCTGTCATCAGGGTTTATCTAAGACAAATATACATTAAACTTACTTAAGTGCCTATCCAGATGCTTATCATAGCCTGGACAATGGGTGTTTTTCATCCATCTGGTTTTTCCACTATGGATTGTTATCTCAATCTAGTAGGTATGGATTTATTTACTAAATTATTGTAGAATTCTAAGACTTTCTTCAACTAGCAAAATAGCCTCCCAAAGGGAGTTTTCTGTAGCACCTCATCATCGATAGGGGATCCCTCCTCTTCCACATGGATTCTGTGCAGTACATCTTCCGTGGTAAGTGCAAACACTTTAGGCAAAAATACACATCACTCTTGTATTCCTCATTTGATAACAACGAGTAATTTAAAAAATAAAGTTACCTCTCTGGTTACATCTAACAAATACAGTAAGCCATACTTCATGAAATAAGTGGAACACTTTGTACATTGTTTGTGTATGTGCTTGCCCCAAATCATCTAGATGTAACGATAAGGTAGGATTTCAAAAATACACCATCGGTAGCATGAACACAGTCTATCATGAGAGCAGCAGCCTCTTTGGACTAGTAGTGACTCACAAATTGAAGATGTGGATCCCCCAAAATAATTTTCCACAGTCAAATCTGTTGTGCAAAATGAGCCACTATACATTTCATTAAAAATATAAAGGTCCTCTACAGGCAAATGTAAAGGCATGCAGTGGCATCTGCCGTGGAAGTCAGTCTAATTAATGTGCTCCATATGGTGCATGATGTGCTATGACACAACTCTTAAAGGATATTGTGTGTACCTAACTAGCCAAGAGGAAATAGCACAAAACAAGTGCTGAAACTGACAGTTTCAGTGTAACAACAGTGAGCAGCTTTGTGACTCCCATGTGAAAATGCTTTCACATCAAAAGATGCATAACTGAGATGCCCATTAACGTGTGTGAAATGTGCTCTAGTTTCTGTAAACCTATAACAACAACAACAAACACAAACCTAGCTGGAATTCTGATGAACTCTGTACATGACATAAAGTAACTGACAACATCTATTTAATCTCTGTACTACATAAATTCTTTCCTTATTTTGAAGGCTCATAAAATTAAAACACTTAGGTCTATAGGAACAAAACAGTCACAAACTAGAATATACTTGTGTTTTGCATGCATTAACAATACTTTAGTCTCACGTTATTGAACAAAACTGAAATTTGACCTTGAAAAATGGACATAAATCCAGTCCAATATCATGGTCTTTCCCATTACAACAGCAGGCAGGTAGTAAGAAGAGTTGGTACTGATTATTTTGTGATTGGTGTAATATGGAGTACAAATCAAAGGGGAATTTCCTATTGATTTGGTGAGGTTCTATAGATTCTCCTATTTGCCAGTGACAGAGTGCCCCCAGAACACTGTAAAGCCTTCTAAATAAGATTCATAACCACTCAATAAAGCTTGGGCCAACTATCCCCACGGGAAGAAAAAAAAAGCCAAACAGATGAAGAAAATTTTTTGTCTAGGACCTAGACTCTTGGCTATGATGTGCAGTTGGTTTGACAACCAGTAGTGCTAATCTATCAGTACATGGAGCTAGAAAATAAGCAGAAAGAGGAGAGTGGTCTGGTTTTCCTTTAAGAAACTACAGGGTTCTTTTTTAATATCCCAAGCTTCTACTTCAGAATCAATATTTTTCTGACAATATTGTATGGCTGAAGTTCATAGAATGCAAGTCCCTGAAGATCTGAAGTTAAGGATTACCTGTATGTCAATAGAAAAGCACAGAATGGGCTGCAGTATTTTTAAAATAAATGACTGTAGCTATAAATAGATCTCCATGATAAAGATCTAGAATTCTAGACTGTTCTCCCTCTTCTCTTTGCCAGTGTTCACATATTTTCTTCTCCTATATAGGATGAAGGCTTTTGTATTTCATTTATTATTTCCATAAGACTCATATTCTCCTGATCACCTCTTAATCTCTAATCCAATGACCTTCTATCACTGGCAATATTTTCACCCCATGATCTCTTCTAACTAGTGAATTCATCCCCAGAACTTCTATTTGTGAGAGCATCTGTGACAGTCCCACTCACTCCAAACCTAGCTCATGACTCTCTAGATTACTTTTCAACCTTGAACTCCCTTCACCCAATTTTCAGCTCCCCTTTATGTGTTGTCTTCCCTCATTAGAACATAAATTGCTTGAGGACAAGGATTATCTTTTTGCCTCTATTTATCTTCAGTATATCTAGTACATAGTAAGTGCTTAATAAATGCTCTATCTACCTACCCACCAATCCACCTAGTACTGAGGTTTATAAAAAGGTTATTTTGATTAGATTTTTTTTCCTATTGTTAATTTCATTTGAAAGATAATCTAAGTTCAAAAGAAATCAGCTGCCCCTTCATTATGAATGCTTCAAATTTATTTATGGTAGAGCATGAAGTGACTCCTAGGAATAGTAACTTAAAATAAAATATATTATCACTACTATTAATAATTGTAGTCACTAATTGCTATGAGAACTTCTGTTGGCACTCTTCCATGTTGCAAAAATACCTAATACACTACTATAAATAGATTTATTTAGTATCCTCAAAGCCAAATGAGAACTTTGAAAGTTTAGAGGGTGGGAAATTGGAAAGATAGGATTTAGATTTTTTTCCTATCCATTTTCTCTTGGAAAAATTATTATTTTAAGCCTATAATCACAACTCTTGGTCATTTGGGAATTGACATTTTTAGACATTTAATTTTAGCATAATAGGAGATCATATAGTATTACCAGTTCCATTTTTGAAATATCTTTTATAATATTTTTTTAAATGATAAAATATTTCCCCACTAAAGTTCTATTCTGATGCTTTTTCATGGTGTGGAGGTGATACTGGGTTCTCAGAACACTTTTCAGCAAGCTCAATCAGTCAATCAACAAACAATCAACCAGTATGTGTTAAATGCCTACTTAATGCCAAGCATTGTGATAGGTTGCAGAGACTTAAGTACAGAGAAAGGATGAAAGCTACCCCATGGAAAAGGCTTTGCATTTCTCTCATCAGAGGATCAACCTGTTTAAGCATGGAAAAACTCATCACCAAAAGAATGGTCAGCAGTTCAAGAATATTTTAGCAATGGCAAGTCACAATGAATAAATCATAGGAGGCTCTGTGATGGAGGTAAAGGAATGCCAGACTAGAAGCCTGGCAAAATTTGGTTAAAATTCCATCTTTACCAATAATTGTATTACACTAATGCAGAGGTAGAGAACCTATGCCCTTGAGGCCACATGTGGCCCTCTAAGTCCTCAAGTGCAGCCCTTTGATGGAATCCAAACTTCACAGAATGTTCAAAAGGCTTCACTTGAGGACCTAGAAGGCCACACGTGGCCTTGAGGCTGCAGGTTCCCCACCCCTGTATTAGTCAAATCACCTGATTTCTTTGGCCCTGTTTATTCACAGTAAAATGAGGAAGCTAGGCTTAAGGACCTCTAGGGTCCTTTCCATCCCTAATGTTTCTAGATGATTCCTGATACTGTCCAAAGTAAAGATGACTTTCTTGTAGTCCTACCTGAGGGCATAGGATGAGAATCACTATTTGACCTATGAAAGTTCATTCCAAGCCCTTAGGAATAAATGGGAAAGGAGGGCAAGCACTATCCTAGAGTTGTTTATATTAAGTCTAGTTTTGGAATTCACACAGGCAGGGTGTCTAGGTGGTGCAGTGAATAGAGCACTGGCCCTGGAGTCAGGAGGACCTGAGTTCAAATCTGGCCTCAGACACTTAACACAACAACTAGCCGTGTGACCTTGGGCAAGTCACTTAACACCAATTGCCCTCCAAAAAAGCAAAAAGAAAAATAAGAATTCTTGTTATCAAGCCCATACCCCACACCATCATCCCATGTCCCCATATACATGCCCTCCTGTGGAACTCACACAGGACCATGCATCCAAGTCTGTGACATTTATAGAATAGAATTATACATTTGACACAAATGCATAAAAATGTGAATATTTCGATATAGATATACTTTTTACAACATACACTGTGATATACTTAGTCCAAGAAGATTTATGGATCTAGCATGCCTTATGAAGACACAGCACAGAACACTGTACATTCTTCAATATTTTCAAAGCAGTACAGATTTGTGACTGTAAATGGAACTCATCACAACATTTCTTGGAATCAATTTTTCCAATGTTACTTTAAATCAAATTAAATAAGACATTACTTTACTCAAAATAAATGATTAGGAATTCTCTTTAATTTGGTGGAATTCCAACAGCCATCCTGAAATTCTAACTGTAAATATTTGTTTCACTTAAAAACATTCCCAAGAAAAACCATTTATATGCTTCATTTTCTGACATATGGCAACATGTTATAATGGTAAGAGCACTGGAATGTGAGACAAAAAAGAATTGGCTCTGAGCTTCTCATGTGACACTAGCTTTGTGACCATGAGCAAATTATTTTGCTTCTCTGAGCCTCATAGAGGCCAGTGAGTTTGATTTTGATTCCTAATAAAATTATAGATAATATTATCAAAATGGACATCGATAAGAGCAAGCAGATAGAATGATTTCATCAATTGGTCATGCCAAACCAAACTCCATTTCCTTTTTTTGACAGCAATACTCAACTAATATAAAAGAGAAATCCTGTAGATATCATTTATGCAATTTTTGTCAAAGCATTTAACAAAGCATTTTATGCTATTCCCTTGGACAAGATGGAGAGATATAGTTGGGATGAATTCATAGTTAAGCTCACTGAGAATCAATTGAATGTCCAAATTCAAAGAGTATCCACTAATTGTTCAATGTCAACTTAGAAAGAGATACTTAATGGGGGCCCCAGGAATCTGTACTTTGGCCCTGCGCTATTAAAAATTGTTATGAATGACTTGAAAAAGATATTCATGTTATACTTATTAAATTTTTAGATAACTCAAATCTAAGAGGGATTGGTAACACATTGGATGACAGATTTAGGATTCAAAAATATCTTGACAGGCTAAATGATGGGCCAAATTTAGTAAGATGACATTTAATAGGGAGGAATGTAAATTTACACTTGATTTCAAAATACACTTCCATAAGTATAATGTGGGGAAGGCAGAGTTAAGCAGCAATTTACCTGGAAAAGAGCTATGAGTTTTAATTGAATGTAAAATACGGTAGCCAAAAAAAAGTTATTGGACTCAGACTATGTTAAGAAAGATACAGTATTCAAATCAAAGGGAATAATAAATCTTCCATGTTCAGATCATCTCTAGTATCATTTTTAGTTCTAGACCCTACATTTTAGGAAGGATATTGGTAAGATACAGATACGGTTATGAGCGTTAAGATCATACAATATAAAAATTGGTTGAAGATACTGGGGATATTTGTTTACTGTTGAAAGAAGACCTATGGAGCACATGATATCTATCTTTCCACAGAAAAAACAGATTAGACTTTCTGCTTGATTTTGGTTTGGAGCAAGAAAAAATTTCCTTGAGCAAAACCAGGAGAACATTATACACAATAACAGCAACATTGTGCAATGACCAACTCTGCAGACTTAGCTCTTCTCAGAAATGCAATGATCTGAGACAATTCATACAGACTCATGATGAAAAATGCTATCCACATCCAGAGAAAGAACTATGGAGTCTGAATGCAGATCGAAACATACTATTTTTCTCTTTATTTTTTTTTCATGAGGTATTTTCCTTAGGTTCTGATTCTTCTTTACAACATGACAAATGTGGAAATATGTTTAATATGATTGCACACGTATAGGCTCTTTCAGATTGCATGCCATCTTGGGGAGGGGGAAAGGGAAGAAAGTTTAAAACTCAAAATCTTATAAAAGTGAATTTTGAAAACTCAAAGTAAATATATATTTTAAAAAGGAAAAAACTTCCTGAAAGAGATATTTAAAGTGAAATAGGATACCATGGGAGGTGGCAGATTTTCCTTCAATAGAGGTCTTTAAGTAAAAGCAGGATGTCCATTTGTTGAGATTATTATAAAGGGGATTCTTGTATGGGTTGGACTAGATAGCCTCTGAGTTCCCTTCCAAGTCTTATATTTTTGTGATTATGTGAAAATTTTACTGGAACTAGACAATATTAAGTAGATGAAATCTTAAATATTAGCTGCATGTATAGGAAAAGAGCTTAACTCTACATGATCCATTCTCTTCTTTGCATTTCCAAAGGTATCTCCATGCCCTCCCCATAATGAATGGGAAAATATTCTATGAACAAACACTTTCTAGACATGGAATTTGTAGTAAGAAAACAAATATTCCTTTCTACCTGCACTCACTTCTGCCTAACCAACTCCTCCTTACCCAGAGTTAAATGTTTGTACCACAGCTGACAGTAATTATTCAAGTCAAGCAGTGTTACAGAGAAGATGAACTAGAATGAAAGTAGGTGCCATACAGGATAAAACAAAAGTTTCTTTTTGTCTCCTACTCAAATTGTGTAGCATAACATTTTCTAATGTTTACACTAGTTTTAAATAAGACATTAGTAGAAATGTTTTATTTTTCATAGACCATAATGGATTTCGGCCAAATTATCATGAAATCATTTTGGGAGAGGTGTTAAATATTGGGAGATTGGGCAGTCATTTTTAGATTTCATAGTATATTTCTGTTTAAGAAGAACTCAGTGAGATAAAGACTTAGATGCTTAATGGCTACGCTCTATGCTTTCTTAATCAAACTAGACTGCACACCTACCATTTTGCGGAACATTGGCTGATTGTGTTTGGAGAGATTAAATCTAACTGAAAGTGTATTCTTTCTTCCTATGGAAATACAAAGGAGGTGAAGCATAAGGTGTGTCATCACTGTACACATCAGTATCTCAAGGCAACAACTAAAAAACTGAAAGTGATGATTGAATAATATCCCTTGGAAAGAAACCAAGAACAAATTTTTCCCTGAAAAGTTTGCTACAAGGCACACAGAATATTTTAGATATATTTAAGAATGGTGAACTAATTCATGGCTTCAGAGAGGACTGGGATTCCTTAGTGGATCCTTAGTGAATCATTTAAATCAACTTGCCTGTCCTTCAAAACTTTTATTTTTTCCTTCAAATATCTTAGTTAGTAATTAATAATGCAAAAAGGGCATTTATAAGGGACTAATCTGTGTAATGATCATGAATGTACCAAGTGGTTTGGAAAATGCAAAGCAGATGATATTAAAACAGTTTCACTTTCAGAGGAAAGGTGCTAGTGTCTAACTATCCTTTTTTAGTTTTTGTTATTGTTCAGTCATTTTTCAGTCATGTCTGACTCTACATGACTCTGTTTGGGGTTTTCTTGGCCAAAATACTGGAGTGGTTTGCCATTTCCTTTTCCAGCTCATTCTTAGAGATGAGGAACTGAAGCAAATAGGGTTAACTGATTTGCCCAGGATTACATAGCTAGTAAGTGTCTCAGACCAAATTTGAACTCAGAAAGATGAGTCTTCCTGACTCCAGGACCGGTGTTCTATTCACTATACCTACTAGCTGCCCCACTCTTTTTAGAAGGGCATTGATAAGAAATGGGGAAAAATAGCTGAGAGCACTATGATCCATATAATAGTCTTTAGACTGAGATGTTGGACAAAGTTGGCAAAAAAATACCTGAATTCAAATCCTAGTTATGACATCTAATTAACTAACCATCCTAGGCAAGTCACTTAACCTTTCTCAACCTCAATTTCCTCATCTATAAAACAGGGATAGTAATAGCACCTAACTCACAAGGTTGTTGTGAGGATCAAATGAGGTATTACATGTAAAATGTTTTGCAGACCTTAAAGTGCTATATAAATGCTAGTTATAATTATTATTATTAATGAGTATCAAATTATTACAATTATTAATTGTATCAAACGATTGATTGGTACTTGGAAGAATTTCTTGATTAAAAATATATTATAGATAAATGGACCTTTCTTTAATACCTCTTTGCATCAAGGAGCTCATCAGTGTAGATTCTCCTTCCAGCACACAAAGAACAATCTCTCCATGCCTTCCTGCCCTGAATAATTCTTGCCGATGCTGTCCAATAAATTCTTCATAAAAATTTGCCACAAACTACAGCAACACTCTATCATTTTACTATTTTGTGACCACTATTATAACATGCGGGGTGTCTGTTATTGTAGTTTTACTTCACGGCCAGCCCATCTCCTTATAAATGACATGATTATGAAACATTTTTAAAATTGCATGATTCCTGCCACTTAAGTCCTACTGCTGTGTTTCATTTCAAGCGTGAAGGTAGCCCTGAATTCTCAAGGGCTATGCCTCCAGAGCACAACACCTGGAAGAGTTTACAATGCTTGAAGTATGGCCTGGTGGCATACCCTGTTCTCTGAGAACCAGCCTACCAACGTATGGACAGTCTCATTATCAGGAGGCTGACTACCAAATGTTGAATTCATTGGCCAGGGGAACCCATAAGGCAGAGAAAAATGCAAAACAACTCTCAGTCCTGTGCAGATCCCTTCCATTTCCATGGTGATAGTAGTAGAGTGGCAGAAAAGAGGCCAAAGGGCCTTAGAAACACAGTTTTTAAAGAACCTATAAATTTTAATTTAACTGTTGGTACTCAAAATTTCAAATTCTTTCCCAAAGACCAACAAAAAGCTACATTACTTGAATAATCAGACCATCCTGTAATTTACATTCTCACTATAACTGAGGCCAGAAAGTATAAGGAAGTTGCCGCTAAATAGAATAATGGTTTAAGAGGCTAACATTAAATTAAAAAAAATTTAGCAATGGCAGAGTTAGTTTCATTATGTGCCCAAAGGCAACATAACATATCATCTGATGGGACACTTGGTCATCTCATTTGATAATGCTCATGATAAACAAAAAGAAAAAAGATAACCATAAAAAGAATTGGGACTTTTACAAGCATACCAAGTGCCAAGTATGGAATAAAGACATTTCATGAAGTACTAGATAAGAGTCTCAAAACTAAGTCAATATAGATTATGATATTGAGAGAATGGTGAGAAATATTAGAAAGTATGTTTCAGGATTTTAAAAAGTGAACAAGACCAAAACTTTATAGAGTATATAAAAGCATCACAGAAGTCTCACAAAGACTTTCTTTAAAAAGAAATTTAGAAGGTGCAAGATTGTCATAAATAATGACAACTATTAATATAAGGGGTAAACTTCTGAACCACCTACCAGTATGCAGTCAGACACTGATTTGTTAGAACAGAATTAAAATTAACACCAAATGAGAATAAAAGATAAAGATAAGAATATGGGGAAATGGAAAATGGATAAAGGAAAAGACATTGGCAAATACTGTCACCATTTCCTAAGGAAATTTAACTGATGTAACATAGTCACCACAAGGAGGCAACATGAGTACAGAAACCAGATTAGCCAGCAAATCCTTTATCCTCTTGGTTAATAAAGAAACAAGACAACCAAGAACAAAATTAGTATGTAACAAAAACTCATTTCCAACACCCGATGGATGGAAAGGGCTATGGAAATACAGCACACTAACACATTTCTGGTGCTGTGAAAAGGCAGAACAACTCTGGAAAGAAATTGGGAATATGCTAAGAAGGTCATTAAAATGTCCAAAGTCTCTGACCTAAAGATCTCACTGCTAAGGATATATCCCATGGACACCAAAGACAGAAAGGTCCTCTTAATACACCAAATATTTATAGTAGCACTTTTTACAGTAGCAAAAAAATGGGGAAAAAATTGATACCCATCAATAGGGAAATAGCTGTTAAAAAAAAGTATAGGACATGAATACCACGGAATATTACAGTTCTTTAAGAAAATGTGAGGATGACAAATACAGAAAAGCACAGAAGACATAAAAATTGACCCTACATGATGCAATAGAGACTGTGACTCAGTGGATGGGTTGGTTAAGTTTCACTGAACTGTTGGTTTTCTGCCTTCCTTGTTAAAGGGAATGGCTCTTTGGGTAGAGGAAGGGGAAAAGTACATATATAAAAATGAAGGTAACATAAAAAGAAAATTTATCAATAAAACCTTTTGGATGAGGGTGGAATGTGGATGAGGGGGAGGAAAACTGATACCAGACTAGCCTCATAACACATTAAGGAACAGAAAAAATAAGGAATCTGCACAAATCTTAGCACGTGGATCAATTAAACAAGATCAATGAATGATCATTTAAAGATGAAACTGGTAAAATGACAAACATCCTGTCACCCCAAAATGGAAAAGGTCTATCAGCCTTCATAGAATAAACTATTTCTTCATTAATGATAGTAGACTCTTTTGATGTGATAATGTGAGGAAGTGGAAATGGCATTGCAGAAGGCTGAAAGTGCTACTGGACCAGACTGAGTAAGCATAGATTTATCCATCTGAGAAAGGATACACTTTAGAGATTGAGGGATTAATTCTTAAGATCTTTGAAAATGGGAAAATACCAAGGAATTGGGGCAAATAATGAGTAGCACCTCTGCTGACAGAGGAGAATGGTGACTTAATTCTGAGAGCTGGTCCCAGAGCTAGGAAGGCCTGGGTTCAGTTCCAGCTTCAGTCACAAACTGGCTGTATGATCCTGTTAATCACTTAACTTTTAGTGCTCTAGTTAGCTGAGACTCTAAGTTTCAGAGAAGGTTCTGACCTGTATTGACAGAGTTTCTTCTTCAAGGATTTCCCTGTACCAATGATATCAAAGGTCTAGTCCTTATCTCTAGCCCTATCCCCATCCCATCCCTATCAAACAGCAAGAGTAATCAATAGGATGTCAATAACTATAAATTCATACAATTCCTTTCTTGTCGTTATAAGATCTTTATAAGAATTATTTATATTGAAGGTATCCTTGATGATAATGAGAAAAGAAAAGGTGGGCATATAACTTTAAAATAACACAACTGATTGAAAATTACAAAGAATATAAAATCTCACTATGCTTATTTTTTGCTCACTAAAAATCATTTTATTCAGCAGAATAAAATGCAGTCTTAAAGTTTCCCCTCCAGCAAATTATCTTCAAATTACAAGTAAATGTCATACAAGATTCCTTGATGCATATAACTACGGAGATATTTGTTTCAACACGTCTCTCATTAATATCAAGACAGGCATTTTGGTAGAGGCTTGTCAAAAGCTTTCACTTCTAATATGGGGTATGTCCTGGGCAAAGTCCAAATGAAAAAAAAGGTCTTTTAAAATGTTAAGATCCTCCAGATACTTTTGTTTACATATTGAATTATGGCCATTGCATCAAGTCCTAGAATATTACAGAATCTCTTAACCACCAGTCCCAAAGAGGTCAGGCTAATAATTCATAAAGAATGCCTATTGGTGAGTCTGGGATTTATAATTGGACATAGATTTATTGGGTTACTCTTATCAGTATGTATGTTTTATAAATATAAATATAAGTAGGTCCCAGAATTGAACGAGAGAATGGTTTCAAGTGCATTTGCACAACTTCATAGAGGTTAAAAAGATTTCTTGAGTTTTCTTGAAAGAAAAAAAATATTCTTCTAGAGATTTTATAAAGCTACAGGTCATGGAAGCCTCTAATCTGAAAGTTTTAAAAATTGTCAGTGACCCAAAGGTCAATGCAGAGGTATATGGTGGAAGTAAATAGCCTATTAACAATGGTGGCCTTAATGCAAGAAGTGCTATAAAAGAAATTTTCCAGATGTGTGATCAAAAAAAATGGTGCCTGGAATGTAATGCAAACAAGGTACACAGGTGAACAGCCTGAGTGCTGTACAGATAGGTTCATAATCTTAAAAGACATAGAGAAAGACCCCCACCATGTTTAGTGGCTTCTCTAAGGTAAATAGGATAACTAATCATGGAGGGATTGTGACCTCTACTATTAGAGGAGGTACCCACTTTAAAGAAATTACATGTCTTTGGAAGAATTGTTTCCCCCTTGATTTCTTATAGCACTATGACTCCCAATAGTTTTATTTTTAATAAAAATAATTGATTAAAAATTCTCACAATATTCTTGATTTTTTGGTTTATCTTGGTGGTATTCTGATTTTTTAGTCTAATGCTATATCAGAGGAAATAATTTACCAAATAAATTATAATTATCTAAAAGTGTAAGCTCATAAAAAAGAACAACATATTATCCTATTGAAATTACATCCAAGATTTCTCTGCATTTGAAATCAATTTCTAAATTTTTATTTTAATTTCTAAATTCCTAAATTTCTATTTCAAAAACAGCTTTCATTTTTTCAAGTTTTTGTCTTGATGTCCTCTAGTAATGTTCATTTTTAATGCTTATTGATTATTTATAATCAGTGTTTGAGTTATATTTTAGATAAACACAACAGAATTGTACCCTTTTATCTAAAAAAGCCCAAAATGAACAGTTTCTTTATGTTCTTTCACCTCAAGTGCTGGATGTATACCTGTTATTTTGCAGGGTGAGAAAGCAGGAAGTGTTTATGAAAAGAAAGGAAGTATGAAAAAGACTGGAAATGGGATCATAGGATATTTCAACACTCCTAACAAATGTGGCTTTATCACTAAAGGAAGGTTACATGTTCCTGGAGGTAAAATTGAGCTGCCTGTTTCCTTTGCTAACTATATAGCCAGCAAGAGAAATGTCAAATCTGGACTTGGTCCTAGGGCCTGAGCCAGATATAATAAATAAGGTTAAAGTTGGGCATATTTCACATTTATGTCTCTGTTTTATATCCAGGTATTTTAACCCATCAACAGGATTTTCATTTGTTATAATGGAATTTTAAGGAATGAACCTGTAAGATGAACAGTTCAGTGAAAATAAGTAGCACCTCATATTTAGCAATTGTTCTCATTGGAGGTCTGAACACACACACATGATGATAACAGACTAGAGAAAAGTTATTAAGCTCATATCAGTATTTATTACTATGGGGGCCTTCTAGAGCTACATCCGAGCACATCATCAGATAACTGTTATCTCAACAGACTGTTTTTAAAAGATCAGGCCTCAGTCAAACAACCATTCAATAGAGCAAAAAATAAAACTGAGCTTGGTTTTTGATGGAATTTGATGGAATCCATTAATATTTTTTATAACATTGTCAGTTAGTAAAACAATCAATCCTATCTGAGGGATAAGTGAGTCATGTGTCTATGAGGGCCAGATTTTTTTTGTCTTGAACAATCATTTGTGTTTAAGCACTTTACATATATTATCTCATATATGTATATAGATACACACAAACATGTGTATATGTACATATTATACTGTTTTTCATCTTACATTGCCAGATTCCTCTACTTCAGCACATTCCATTCAGAGTTCCTCTTAAAATGTGCTACATGTTGATAGAGTTAAAAGCAAATGGCTATCTAAATAAATTATCCCTATTTATTTGGAGAAATGTAATTGTAATCCGTACCTAGAAAGAAGGGAACAGACTAAATGGACTTTTCTTTAGAGAAAAGTTGTAGCTGAGCTTTACAGTCCTAAAGATATGAGTACTTCAGATCCAAGGGATATTAGAGGTTATCTAATCCAATTGCACAGTTTACAAATAAAACTGAGGAGGCCCAGAGGTGTGAAGAGATTTGCCCAAAGTGAGCTGTGGAGTTAATTGGTCATTGACTTGGGACTAGAACCCACCTCTCCTGGTTCCCATCCTGATGCTCCTCCCCCTACATCATGTGATTTCTCCTGCTACAGTCTCTGCATCTTGGCAGTTTCCTACTCTTGAAAGATCCCATTACCATATATAGATATGTAGACAGGTGTGCTACTCAACACACAAACATATATAGATATAAATACATACAAATCTTTATTTAAAGAAAACATCATGCAAAAGAAATAATAATAATAGCAATGAAAATAATGCTCAAAAGGAAGCATTTTTTTTTTTGCTTTTTGGAGGGCAATTGGGGTTAAGTGACTTGCCCAAAGTCATACGGCTATTAAGTGTGTCAAGTGTCTGAGGCCCAATCTGAACTCAGGTCCTCCTGACTCCAGGACCAGTGCTCTATTCACTGTGTCACCTAGCTGACCCCAAGGAAGCATATTTCTGCACCCTGAGAAAAGTTTTAAGGTTTCTGCAAATAATACTGTTTTAGAAGTCACAGAAGAACTAGTTGGTGTATTGATTGGTTGATGTGTTGATTAATTTTGCTGCACTTTTTTCTCTTTCTTTTTTAAACTTTTTTATTATGTTGGTTGGCTCATGGAGGGGAGGGGAACTGGCATTTATGTAGTGCCTAGTATGTGCCAGACACTGTTAAATGCTTTTACAGATATTACCTCATTCAATCATCACAACAACTCTGTGTGTAGGTGCTAGTATTGTTATTACTCCCATTTTACAGTTGAGGAAACTGAGAAAACAGAAGTGACTTGCTCAAGGCTATACAGCTAGTAAATGTCTGAGGCTGCATCTGAACTCAGGTCTTCTTGATTCCAGGAGCAGTGTTCTATCCACTCTACCATCTGCTGTCTCCAAAAAAGATATTAGAAAATGAAGATGACATAAAAATAAAAGGTATCAACAAAAATTTAAAACTCTTTTAAAGAAGGCAAACATGATATTACTAGTAAATTCAAACCAAAGACATTACGCAAACACCAAAAGATTATCTAGTCCATGAATGTGGAATTTTTTTCAAGGGGAAGGGAGGGAAATAGAGGATACATAGAAGTCAAATAATTTTTAAAAGAGTGAAATTGAAAGCATGATGTTTGAAGTGAAGCCAGAGAAAGGAGGAGAAAGGAAAGGGAGAAATAACAAAGGGATGAGATGGAGATAAGAGAAAGCTGGAATGGCAAAGAAAAATGAAGAGAGAAGAAAGAAAAAGCAATGATACACACAAGGAGGGGAGAAATGAAAAGGTGGCAGAGGAAGGAAAGGAAAAGGTAAATAAAGGATAAAAGAGGAAAATATGAAGGGGAAATGTCCAACATTGGAATGATAAGGGTGAGGGAAGGTGTAAATGGAGGAAAAGAGAGACATGTAGGAGGGAGAAAAAAGGAGAAGGGAAGAGGGCAACAATAGGAAAATGTGGGAGAGGAATCACAGAATGAGTAAGTAGGTGTTAAAGTGAATGCCTCAGCTAGAGGCAAATTGCTAAACTGCTTTTGTCCTCTCCTTTAATAAACTTGGCCATCCACAGGCTTCATCAGACTACCAAGAAGGTCCAGGACATACACAAAGAACTTCTGTTTTATATTTTAAAACTATCTGATTACTTTTCCTCTGTCCAACACCTAGCCCTCTATCTGGTATACTTATAATAAATGTTTAGTGACTCAGTGACTTTGAGAGATTGTTTCCATTATACTATGAGGCATAAAGGCAGTATTTGGAATCACTTATTTCATTGTTTTGAGTCTTTTCTTATCACCACTAGTACTTTTGCCCAACCTCCCTCTGCCAAAAAAAAAAAAGAGAGAGAGAGAGAAATCCAGATTTGTATTCTACTTGGATCATAGTGGAAATAATAAATAATGGGAAATGGACCCAAAAAAGGTTACTAAAAATAACTTTGGGAATAGCAGAGCTCACCACTTTGCATAGCTCTGTAATTGTTTTTGTCAAGTCTTCAGAAGATCTGCTCTAATTAGACAGGCCAGTAACACACAAAAGTGGAAACTATTCTCTGCCTTGCACACTGTTGCTATCACTAAGAACACCATGGGCAAATCACTTAATTTCTCCAAGCTTGTTTACTCATGCCTCTGACTTCCCTTCTAGCCTTGCATCTATTATACTATCACCTAATGAATTATCAACAACTCATAGACTATTTGCTAAGAGCCAAGGTGGACTCATACACTTGGCAAGCTAGTGATTTGACCATCTACACTGAGTTAAAAACTCAATTACAATTTGTTGAATATATTATTTGTACAATAAGATAATACTCACCCTGGTGCTTCATAAATTTTTGAAAATGTGGATAATCTATCAAGCTTTTTCCCCTGACTTTTCACTTGTTTGTTTTAGTGTAGTTGAGATTCAGTCCATTATAGACATTCTAAATATATCAAGAAAATCTTCCATGCCCATGCAATCTCTCTTCCTTTTTTAACTCTCAGATAGGGAATTAATAAATTTTTCTGTTATATTTGACTGTAGTATTTTAAAATATATGTGTATGTATATGTGTGTATGTATGTATGTCCTGGATTCAAGTGTTGCTCCTGAAACATACTAACTGTATGATAATGAATGACTAATTTTACCTCTCAACAGCCAAGGTAATACCTTAAGACTATAAGTTATAGATCAGCTGCCTATCTGAATCAGTGGACAAAAATTCTACAGCAGCAGTTCCTAAACTGCTGAAATAAAAGATGTGGAAATGAATAAAGAATACGTACACATATTTTGGGATATAAATATATATGTATAATTTCTACTTCTTCAATCCTTTGATCTTTTAAAAATAGTGATCTCATCATCTGTCTACCCTATATATTTGTCTATCTATACCTATAAGTACTTATATGTACACACACTTTATATTTATATAAATATATGCATAATATTATGTGATGGTATTATACCAAGGAATTAAAAAGTAGAAACCATTTTATTTAACAAGAAATATTTAAGGTATTATTGATTTTATTTACAATTGTAGAAATTTAAAGTAAAGTGCTCAGTTCTTAGATTGTATTTGAAGACTTAAGAATAGGTAATAAAAAATAGCTTTGCACAAAAGATCAATTCTAACATAATATGCAACACATCCAAGGAAAAAATTACTACCAAGAACTGACAATGTTATCAGGTATAAGTTTTCTGGAAGCATTTAGAAAATTTATGAAGGTTGATCAACATCAAAAATTTTTTTTGTAAGGGAAATATTTACTTTTGAATAAAATTTGAGGAAAAATCAGACAAAAATTGAGTTGAAAATATTTGTTGCAAAACTTTCAGCTTTATAATTAGCAAAAGGAATTCAAGATAGATTCCAAATAACTCTATTTGTCAGAAAACTTTAAATGTTGCTACAACAATATTTCTTTTTTGTTTCTCTATATTTAAAAAGGATACAAAAATTAAGTAGTAAAAACTCTAGAATGAGATAAAGTTTCACAAAATTGGTGGAGAACTGACAAAAGGAATGATTTCTAATAAACTACTGCCATAACTAATGAAAGAATTTCCATTTAAAGGCAGTTTCATATTATGATTCTGAAGATATGATTAACCAGTTTGCAACTGGAATTGTAAATCACAAGGAGAATATAAATTATACAATGTAATATTTATATCATTTAAGTGATGAGCTTGGAGAAAATCAGTTAAGGATATTTGAAAAAACTGTCAAGAAGATGAAAAATGTAGCAAATAGAATAAAATTCCTAAAAAGTATTCATCTTTCATAGTCACATACTATTAAAATGGAGCTGCAGGTCATTTGCAGAATTTATTTGATAAATTATTTAGGAAGTTTAAATGTGCTGTTTTCAGAAATTGGATATGTTGCAGTCATATAATGAATTAATTAATCCATGACCTGATCAATATGAGGGTTAATTTATTAATTGCATATTATTCTAGCTTAAATAACTATGTCTTTCCATCAGAAAAAAATGAAGTTCCAAGCATACATCTTTAGAAATTAGACCAATGATATTTAACACTACTGTATTTTAAAAGCTCTCTATCTAGCATTACTTTTGCCTCCAACTCTTAGCAACCAGTTGATTCTAGAGTATTTGTATATCTGAAAATAACAACTGGTAACAGAGAAGAACATTAAATTCCTCGCTCTTTTGGTTTAAGTGACATTTTAGAGATGGGAAATTTATCTTCTTTTCCTCTATGTAAAATATTATATAGATTATATATAAACCCACATATACATATACATATATGTTAATGTCCCCTTCCTTCTCCACAAACCTTCGCCTTTATCTGTGTAGAGAACTCACAGTGTGGAATTTCCCTCCACAGATCAGTAACTCAACTGTAAGGGATACTGAGAAAGATTAAGTGACTTACTCATGCTTGCACAGCTAGTATGTGTCAGAGCAGAACTCGAAACAGGTCTTCCTTTCTCCAAGATCAGTCATCTGTCCACAACCCCATGTCACCCTTATAACTAGATTAAAAATGGAATACAATTTCCTTGGAAATAACTGTGGCAATTGTTGTATCATTAAGCATATACAGTGCAACACTAATCCGAAGCATATGATTTTGTCAGGATTAAGCTGTACTATGGGAAAAAAAAAAACAAAATATGTTTGCCATGTACACAGTGGTAGATACAGAATCTCTCTCACTGTAACATGTTAAGCCTTCTAAGACGAGTGTTGCAACAAGGTTTAGTGTATTTGGAAATTAGACAAAACTGTCATTTGAAAAATGCAAAGTGGAATCTTTCATCAGTACCTCTTCAGCATCTAACAGTCTTTTTTTCTTTGAATTCATCTCAACAGGCATTTATGAAATGCTTACTATATTGTGTGCCTGGTCCTTCTTTTATCACAGTTACTGAGTAAAGCCATATTTATGAGTAGGCAGGGCAGGCAGTTGCCCATTTTTATGATTTCAGAAGGGCCAAGGGTATCTCCTACAATCTCAACATACCATCCCCATTTACTCAACAATCTAAAATTTCTTTAAAAGAGAACAAAGAGTTCGAAATAAAACTCTAAACTATAAATAATCCATAGGAGAGGCAATTGATTTCAATTTACCTTGAGGTATAAATTAATTCTATTAGAAGGCCCTTTCCTTAGATCATGCTTGGATGAGAAGGAAATGGAGGGACAGAGAGTGTGACAGGAGAGAAATAAAAACATGCTAGAAGCAACAAAGCAACCTTCATCTACTTCACCAATTTTGTGTAGGTGTGTCCCTCACACAGACAAATGAAATAAATACTACATGGAATGGCAGCAGTCAGACTTCTATTTCCTATTGCATTCATCACCAATAAAAATGCCATGATGATTGGGGTTAAGGGACTAGGTGGTAAAGGATGTATGGCAACAGTGTGAGACATTTTTAAAAAAGGAAGCTAATGGAATTGGGGCAAGAAGGGTATTCTGGAATGGTTGCTTTTATCATATTTTTAACCCTTCTATCTCAACATACTATTTACTGAACAATCTTCCTGAAGATGTTCTACGTTTAGCTACTAGCAGAGAGGCAATAAGGTTCAGTGGATAGATAACTGCTGTCAGATTCATGAAGATGAGAGCAAGCCCCGCTTCTGATACACATTGGTTGTATGACCCCGGGGAAGCAATGTAAGATTTCTGGGTGACCAGACAACTCAAAGCCTCTAAATTTGAGAGCAGTTACTGGCCTGCATTGATAGAGGGAGTTTCCCCACTGGGTTCTCCCTACACAGATAAAACCACAGGTCCAGAAAAACAAGTACAACAAAAATACTAACAAAAATGCAGTATAGGGCTGCAAAAAGGAATGCTAGATTGGGAATCAGAAGACATGGGTTCCAACCATTTCTATCTCTGTCACTTAGTATGTATGTGATTTTATGCAAGTCACTTACCCAATCTAAGCTTAATTTTCTTCACCTGCAAAATAGGGTTGAACTAGATGATCATTAAGACCCATTCTAGCTCTGATGTATGGTCCTACATATTGTCATATATTGTCACATTAATGTGACAAGAGATAAAGTAGTGGATTTGGTATAGATAGATTGAGAGGAAATACTGATATCCCTGAAATGAGAAACAGAGCTCAATGAAACTCTTCATAGCTACATTCATTATTAGTCGGTGAGGTACAAGTGCTGGGAAGAGATAGGTAGGGTTTAAAATTTTGGAGTCCTAAAATTTCTCCAGGTGCTCAAGTCTCCTTTATCCTTTGATAAAAAAAATAATTTAATAAGATTTTCAAAATCAATACTATAAGCCTCAATGAGTCATGAACTTCAATGTATTTTCTCATGGCTATTTTTCTTCCTTTTAAAACCCTTAGATACATCATATGCCATAGGTTTCAAGAGGTGGATTTTGGTACCACTATCATAAAGATCTTTGAAAGAGCAAGTCTGGACCACATCACCTTTACTCCACCTCCTTTTTTAGTTAAATAACTTCGGCTTAGCCTTAACTAGTCATCCAAAGGTAGTTTTCCCCATTACAAATGCTACATTTTAAAAGTTTTATACATTTAGAAATAGGTCAATGTGAAAATTTAGAAAACAGCCTCTAGACTTCAAGAGGACTTTGGTTGGGAGAGGGTGTGGCTACCCTCTATTAGCTATCATATGATTCAATTGTTTGGGGAACAAAAATATACCTGTTGCCTCTTTTTCAAATTTCTTTCATGTATACATCATTTTTAATGACTTAGAAAATAAGTTGACTTATTAGACTTATTAGTAATCAGTTCCAAAATCCTAAAAGAAAACCATATTTTTCTAAATACAATTCAAATGATAAGCTGTTCTCAAACTCCATCTACACCAATTCAATATTTTGCAATCCTTCATAATAAAATGACCTTAATTAGGTGATTGGAAATTAAACCAATTGAGAGAATTTCCCAGCAATAAGGTTGTGTGTAAATTCAGCTGTGTTCCAAAATGTCAAACTTCAAGTATTCAACTCCATTCTAACCCTTTTCCTGTGCTTAGCTCCATTTCACACAGGGTATCAAGGGTATCAGCCTTGACCTGAAATTGGCTAAACTGGCATTATAAGAGAGAGGCAGATAATATTTTCATTAGGTTCTCTATGTGCCAGGCTCCATACTTCCAAAAGCTCTAACCCCAAAGAAAGAAAGAAAAGGAGAACTGAGGGAAAATATCAATGGTATGAGGCATTGAAAATCAGTCTGCTGCATCGTATAAGGCAGTCATGATAACATTTATCAAATACTATGGTTTTGCTCATTCACATTCTTGTTAAAGCAAGAAGTGGAAACAGAGATTTTACATGGTGCCAAAGACCTTAGTCCCTTCAACAAGTATGCCAATTCGTCTTTTTTTTTCCAGGATAACAATTTAATTTCCCATTATACTAGTTCATTTTTAAATTTATTGTTGGGAATCAAACCCAGATCTTTTCTATTACAGACAGCAAGATAAATCTACCTTTTAGCCAAGCTGTGGTTATATCTGACTTGACACCATCACCTTCAGATGTTATAAGCAAACACCTCTAAGGGTCTGGGCAAAAGTCAATCACTCCTTCCTTCACAGTGCTATTGGTTGATCCAATTAAAGTCCAGTTAAAGTAATTGGTGACCTCTGGATAGAACCACATAGCAATTGGATTACATATTTGTCAATGAACAGTCTCCATAAAGGAAAATGAATTCTCAAAAGTCTGAAATTCTACCAAAGAAGCACTGAGCTTCATAGAGAAAGCTACCAACTGTACCCCAGAGAAGTTGTCAAAGCATTGTTTTAAGTATTTTTAAAAGCCTTTTCTTTACACTTGTCATTGTAAAGTTGAAAGGAAGGGTGTTTTCTAAAGGAAAACTCCCAAGGATTTTAATAATTTTTCTTTGTTTATTTGCATATCTATCCCACATGACATCGCCTGTAGTTTATTATCCTGACATTCCAGACATCAAAGTGATATTAGAAACTGAAAGTATAAAGAGGCCTTATCAGAAAACAGTTTCAATCAGATTGGGCACCAGTATTTTCATATCGTTAAAAATCATAATTAAATCAATATAATAGAGTCTGTCAACTACTTGCAGGCTCTATGGGAGTGAAATATTCAAAAGTCTCAGCAGGAGTACAGAAAAAAAGGGCAATGTTATTACTTTTTCATTTTACTGAATCCGAGGGCTTAATGCATTAGAAAGACAGTTTTAATAATTATAAGCATTATACCTAAATGTTATTTAGTACTATGACACATAACTGTGATTAGAGTGCACAAAAAATTTATTACACTTAAAATGGAAAATTTATATCATAAAGTACTTAAACTCCCACCTGGTCTTGGAACTGTATAGATACATTACAAGCAATGTCATTAATGGATTAGCCTAAAAACAATATAGGAAACATCAGAAGAATTGGTTTTAAAAAATCAATCTTTTATTTCTGAAACTGGAAAAAAAATTTTTTTGCTCGAGAAAAGAATAAAAGAGCATTGTCAGAGAAACACAATATCACTAAGCAGCTCTGGGAGGCAGTCAGATTGTATGAATTAGGGTTGGTTGATAGCGAAAGGGAAATATGACGGACCCCTGGCTAGTTCACAGCAGGAACTTTGCAGAGAAGCTTGCAGCGCCGGGCATATGCAAACTGACATGGTTCAGCCTGTCAGCCCTACTCTATGTAAAACATTAAAAGGCCATGTCAGCAGCCTATCCCTACGGCTACCAAGGGAGACGTTTCCTGGGTGGATGGGAGCTACAACAAAGGTCTGGAAGCTAAGTACTGAGGGGAAGCAAACCACACGCTCCTGGCCATTTAAACAAGCCGGGAGGCAAAAAGCCAGGGAAACCCCGGGAGGGGAGGGAGAGAACAGCTACACTAACTGGCAGAATGACCGGACTTGCGGAGTGGAGGACCAGCTGGCTTAGTAGAGCTGCAGGGTGAGGAGATAAGGAGCTGTTCTGGTTTTTCTCCCTCTTTGCAACTAATGCCCAGTTCACTACTTTGTTGTCGACTAACTTTGTTCTTTCTCCTCAGAATGAGCTGTGTGCTTTGGGAGTTGGGGGAGGGAACGGGAAGGTGGCAGCTGTTCTTTAAAAACAAACAAACAAAAACTATTCGGGCAATCACCAGGAAGAAAAAGGGGTGCTGGTCCTAGAACACAGGCTCTGTGAACGTGCGCACGCTGAGGTACCTACCATGGTATTCTTGTCCAGGTACATAGTAGCTTGGGTTTCCCGCAATGTGCAGGGAAATGAGAACTTCTCCCTGCTCCCCATCCCCTTCCAGCTCCCCGTGGTGGGTGCATAGGAAAAAGAAGGGCGAGAAGCGGGGGTAGTAGCCCACCGCCCCCCTCACCCTCAGCATCGCCCCCAGCCACAGCGCCAGGAGGAAAGTCCAACGCTTAGCGAAACTCCGCTCCATGCTGCCGCTGCCGCTGCTGCTCCCGTGGCCGCCGGCCCCGCGCGGAGCTCATTCAGTTTGGGAGAGGACGGAGATGCTGGGATGAAGGCGCCAGGGCAGAGGGAAGGGGGAGGGGGGGGGGCCGGGGCGAGCTCCCCTCCGGGAAAGTTCAGGCGCTGCCGATGGAAGAGGAGGAGGAGCAGGACAAGGCGACTGGGATCCGAAGTTTGCGGTCGCTCGTGGGGTTGGTGGGGAAGACTGTCAGCGGACGGCTGCGCCTCGGCTGCCTCCGCGCGGACACCCAGGTCCAGGAGTGGGAAAAGCTCCCGCCTCCTCTCCACACCTTCTTAAAGCCCCGGGCAGTGAGTCCTCCCCCCTGCACCACACGTGTCCCCGGCCCGGCTATGCCCGCCCTCGCTTCCTCCCAGCGCTCGGGCTCTCGTTCCCTCCCTCTTCAGTCCCTCCCTCCCTCCCTCCCTCTCTCAGTCTCTTTCGGGCAACTTGGGAGGAACTGGACGAACGCTCTGCTGGGTTCAGGGGTCCGAGTTTGCAGGAGAAGAAGGAGCGGAGTGGTGGAGGGAGGGGCTGGAAAGCGAGGCTGTGCGTGCTGATTGGGGATGCGGGGGCGGGAGGGGGGGGGAGAAGATCAGGGAGATAGAGAAACAGCGTTAGATTGGATTATTTATTTTTGCCCAGGTGTCTTGGCAAAAGAAGAGATCATAAAATCCCATATCTCTTTCAACTGAAAAGGGGATCGAAGAGGAAGGAAGAGATAAGAGAAATGGATGCATGCATACACTGGAGACGGGCAGAAAGCTGGTTGGGAGACTCAGGCCCCGCTCCTCTTTCTTTGTCTGTATTGGTTGCTCTTCCTTCCTTCCAGCCTCACAGCCTCACCGCCTCACCGGCTCTAGCCAAGACTTGTTCTGATAAACTGCCCGCGGAGGCTCAACCTGAGAGGACACACCTAGAACCTGCTCAGGGTCCACTTGCTTCCTTCCCTTCCAGTCCTCTCATCTCTTCTAGCATCTCCACCCCACCCTGCTCGGTAGCTCTAGAACCTCGTCTGGATCTAGTTTTAAAATGAGATTAAACGAAAGTAGAATTGGCATCTTCAAGTGTTGCCTGGAAATAATGATTTGTGATTCCAGGGTGAAGGGGAAATGTGTGGTTAGTGGAGGATGTAGGTAGGACTCAGCAATGACTCTTCTTTGGACTGAAATTTACTGTTTATTGTTTTTGTTTTTCTTGAGAGAAGGGTGGTGAGCTTTTGTTTATGATTATTAGTGTTTATTTTCCTTTAAGTATCATATCAGTTCTGACAAATGTCACTGAAGTGGGGAGTGGGGGTGGGGAGCCCATTCAGGGAAAGGAGCTGGCAACAGTGATTGAAAGGGGTGGTAATGAGCAGCTGAACACGAAGCCGTGGGGAAGTGGAATAATTCATAAAACACGTTTTTAACAGAGGATGGCTGGCAGGAGCACTGACTGCAGTATCAAGAGAGAAGGGTGGGGGGAGCTGAATTGCTAGATGTTAATGCCTCTCCCCACCCCCATTTGGCTTGCCACCAAACCCATATAAACCCACCACAAAAATTAGTAAATGCTGAAATTGGAAGGGATGCCATACCTAGTAGTGTTTTTTTGAAGTGCAAAAGGCATGATCCAAGGGGAGTCTTTTATATTCATCTCATTGCCAAAGGGAAGGGCTTTTTCCTTTCTCATCCCTCCTGCCCAGAACCCTTTTTAGTTAGAAAAATAAAAATAAAATAAAAAGAAGTAAGCCTATCTTTAAGACTTTTACCATCCTTCAAGCCTTCTGGTTCACTTCTCATATGTGCGGTTAGATTGAGTTGTTGCATCTGATTCCTTTAGCAGCATTTCAATTTTTTAAAATATGTATTTATTAAGTACCTACTATGTGTTAGGCACTGTACCAGACACTGGAGATACAAAAACAAGTCGACACCCAAGGACCTTAATTCCATGGGGGAGTGGGATGTAGGGAGGAGGCATACACTCTAACACACATAAAGCACCAAGTAGATAGAAGGTATTTTCTGGGGGATGGAGGCCAGTGAGTCCCTAGCAGTTGAGGGAGAGAACAGAAATTGGGAAGGGTTTCATGGAGGAGACAACACTTGAGCTGAGTTTTTTCTTAGACTGGACTAGAGGTAAAAGAAACTTACTCCTAATAATAAACTCATTACCATCTCTTGTGTGGTTCGTTGGGTATAAAACCAATGTTATTTTAGGCCTCAGGTAAGAAACATCTGATTTTTATAAGAAGATTCCATCTTACAAGACTGTAAAATTGGGGGAGCTTGACACAGGTGTATAAGTTCTCCAGTCCTCTTAACCCATGCACATGTGTGATCAGTTTGATTTTCTACTTTATCTTTCTTAAGTTCCCATGCCTTTTAGAAGAATTAATTGTGAGCATTTGCATGAATTTTAGCTCTTGCAACTAAGGCACATCCCTGGCTGCAGGAAAAGCCATTCTCACCAAATAATGTGCAAGCTTCCTCATGTATCTCTGCCAATATGGTACATATTCCCAGCTTCCCATAACCTTATAGCTTCCATGCATAGTTTTTCCTATGTAGATACTGCCAGTTATGCCTAACTGTGCCAGCTTCTGTGTGCCTGATGGTTTAGTGAAATGAACTTAGAATGGTGCAGAATTCCCTTCTGTGATCTAATCCTTGAAACAGTCTGCTGTGTGGATTTCTGTAATCCGTGTATTTGTCTACTACCACATAGTCTTTCTAATCAGTTCAACCAAACTGCAAAGCTATTTTCAAAGGGACATTGATTTTCATGTTTACATTTTAGCCTGAGTATTGATTTATTAAGGTGGTGGTGCCTACCTAAGCGCTGTTCAAAATAGAAGTATCTGGTTTTTTATTAGAGATACATTATCCCAAGTTTAATTGTGGTTATGCTTGTAAGTCATTTCTTGATCCCCTATCATCTGTAACTTGGTAATTGGAACATGATATAATATCATACATCTAGAACTAAAAGGAATCTCAAAGATTTAGGGACTTGTCCAGGACCACATAGGCAGTAAATTGCAGGATTTGAACCCAGGTCCTTTGTCTCAAAATTCAACACACTTTTCATTGTGGTATTTTGTGACTCAACAGATTTCAACTACCACCTCTAGATAGATGATTCCTAAAGCTCTATTTTCAGTCATTACCTCTCTTCTGAGAGCTTGATCATATGACCTCTGAAGTCCTTTTCAGTTCTAACTATATGATCCTATATTAGGTTACATTTACCAACCCTGATGTTAGCACAGGATAGAAATTAATCTTCAAAGACTCATGGAGACAACATGACATATGAAATAAAAATGCAAGGTTGGCAAGTCAGAAGACCTGGGTTCTGCCACTTGTTAACTGAATGATATAGCATTCAGTTATAGCATTCAACATCCCTACACTTCACTTGCCCCATTTTAAAAATGGAAATTGCATTAGTTATCCTTTCCACATCATGATCTTCCCATCATGGTTTCAATATATCTTAGGTTGGCATAAGAAATTAAAGGGGAATTTGGAGGGAGTTTTGCAAAAGCCTCAGATGGCAGGTAAAGGCCAGCAGATAACATGGAAAAAAAAATTTAGAAACTCAGAAATGCAGAAAACATATCTATAGTATTGTATAATAGCATTATATTTTCTTTTGCAATACCATAATAATTCAGACTTTTCTGATTCAAAGAGAGGGCTAGGTATTTTATGTGGATTTTCCAGATTTGGGGTGGGGTGTGCTATGTCCCTAATCTCCGCAAAGTAGAAGGGATAACTGTACCTACTTTACAGGGCTGTTTTAAAAATCAAATAAGAAAACAAGTATTTTGTAACCATAAAGAGCTATATAAGATATCACAAGAATGAACTTCCTCCATTACTGCTCACAGTTCCTTAATTGCTTATGAGAAGAAAATGTGTATAGGGAGGAGAAAGTGTTCTGGGAAATAAATAGTTCTCAGAGGACTGATAGATTGAGGTTCACTTCTGGACCACTGTTTCCAATTGTTTTTGCAGCCATACAGAGTTTTTCATTAACAAGTATAAAGAATGTTTAAATAGCACCCCTGGGTTGTGTTGAACTGGACTGGATGGGGGTGGAGGGGTTGCTATGCCTCATTTTCAAGCCCTTTGGCTTAATAACATCAGTGTTATTTCTTTTTAATTTGAATCTAAGCTCTTATAGAGATGCTGACTCAAAATCAAGGTAAAACTCTGGCTTAATACAATCTAATTAATGCATTTGTTTAAAATACTTTGTAAAAAACTGGAGAATTGATAAGATATAGGTAGTACCACATTGCCCATTAGGCTTGAAGTCACACACAAAAAAAAGTTAATGACAAAGCTAGGTTAAAATATAAGACTCCCAATTAGCAATCTGCTGGGCTAACCTTTAGACTTTCCTTTCCATTCAATGCAACATGATAAACACCTTTGGAAAAGGCATTTTCTGTTTTTCAGAACTGACAAACCTACTGTGGTCTGATTTTTAAAACAAATTAAATAGAAGTGGTTGTCAAATGAGTTTCTTTGAAATGACATTTCCAAAAAGGAAAAGCAAAAATGAAGAGAGAGATGAATGGGCAAATTTATGGAAGGGAAAGAGACAAATATGTTGAGATGAACAGATAGTTTTCTAATGGCATATTCTGACTATAAACTCATTTCTTACTGATATAGGTGTGTATACGTGTATGTATGTATTATGAGACAAGTAGTCAACAAATCACCCAGTGATTTTTAGCATGGAGTCAAAAGTCACGAAACAGTTTGAGGAACATTTGACTCACTTATGCATTATATCTATACCTTTAGGTCTATGAGAGATTATGGGTTAGAAAACTAAAGATAAATTGTCAAAGTAAATTTTAATTTATGAAAATACCCGAAGAGGGCATTCTTTGAGGTTGTGCAATATATGAGAGACAGGGTTTCATCACTTCCTATTTCTATGCAAAGTCAAACAGAAAGTCTATAAAATCATGTAAAGCAAATGAAGAGTTTTTCAGTCAACAAATATTTATTAACTAGTATTTGTAGTTTGAAGTAGCAGTTATGTAAGTGATAAAAAGAAAGATGTGACCCCTGCTTTCAGGAAGCTTATAATCTTGTAGAGGAGATTATAAATGAACACAAATAAAGATGATCTAAACTGTGTGTTAATATAAAAAGTACTATATGATCATATAAGGGAGAGATTATGAGAGGAGAGAGATAAGGAAAAATTTCATGAAGGAACTGACAAAAGGATAAAAGGAAGGGGAGGAGGGGAAAGGAGGTATTCTAGGTTTAGTGAAAGATATATGTAAATGGAAAGAGGTAGAAAAATATGGGATATGTGAAAAGGGACAATGCTGAGTCTAATTTGGAGTTGAGAGGAGAATAAATGCAATATAATATGATATTAATGTGGGTGCACAGAGAAACTATGAAAAATCTAGGAATTTTTAAAAATGTGTGATAGATGGCAGTAAGAGCAAATAATAAAGAATAACTATGAAGGTGCAGCTTAGTTCTTTAAGAGCAGGATTAGAAACTCTGAAGCTCAGAGGTTGGCAGTAAATATGATGAACACAAAGGGATTGGAGATAGGATCACTGTTCAGTATGAGTGAAGCAATAATAAGGGGCAAGAAAGAGAAGGCAAATCTATTCTATTTTTATTCCACTTTGGTTTTTCTCTGCCTGAAACTATGATCTGTGGTCTGAAAGGGGCAGAATAAAAATGGTTAATAGGAGATGAAATTCAAGTAGTAAGAAAGCCCATAAGTTTTAAGTCATCAGTCTTAGATGAACATAATGAAAAAATTGATGGATCTAATACATGATAGTGAGAAAGATCATGGAAAATAGGAAAGGCTATGAGGCTGAAGAAGCATAAGTAACATACAATTAAAAAAAAAGGAAGACAGCATAGGATCAAATTCTCTGGCAAATGTTGTAGGACTGATAATAAAAGGGATCAGTTGCAAAAATTTAGAGAGGTTGTGATCACCAAGAGTGGGATAGGTTCACAAAAAAAAACATTGCTCACCTCATTTCCTCTTTATTTTTCAGAATTACTATAGACTACTATACACAGTTTATGTATATTTCAGGAAGGCATTTGACAAAGTCTTGAATGTTATCATAGTGAACAAGATGGACAGATGTAGGCTAGAAAATAGTAGAGTTATATTCAAAAGTGGTTGAATGAATCAGACTCAAAGTGTAGTCAAGTAGGCTGATAGAGAAAGGTCTCAAGTTGAGTGCCTCAGGAATCTGCCTTTGGTGCTATGCTTACAAATGACTTAAACGAAGGCATAGATAATATGCTCTTCAGATTTCCAAATTTCACTAAGTTAGGAGGGACAGTTAGCAAACTAGATGATAGAATCAAGATTCAAAAATACCTCAGAAAACAAGGCAAAATTAGATTACATTTAATAGAGATAAATATAAATTCCTACATACAAATCAAACAAATTAGTATCACAAGTACACATCTGGGAAGGTGTGGCTAGACAACAATTAACATGGAAAAAAGCTAGAGAGTTTAATGAACAAGTTCAGTATAACCCAATGTTGCACCAAGAAAGGTGCATAATCTTACATTATGAAGAGAGTTGTCTTACAGCATAAGGACAGGTAGTGTCTGGAATATAGGAAATATTGGAGGACTTTAATCAGTCCTGTTCCATCCAAATATGTATTATTTTGTTTAGTTTGGGGCACCACACTTTTTGGGGAGAAAAAATCAATGGATGAACTGAATAAGACTCTTGAGAGACTATAATAGTGAAAGAAATAGAAAGCCTATCATACAAGGATAAGTAAAGGGCTTGTGGGTGTTTATTATTCTGGAGAAGATGTAGAGGTGATATAATAGCTTTCTTCAAGCATTTGAAAGGTTATTACATGAAAGGGTGATGAAACTAGTTCTGTTTAGTCCTAGAGGGCAGAATTAGGTACAATATATGGAAGGTGCAGAGAGGCAGTGTTCAACGTGAAGAAAAACATCCTAGCTATTTGAGCTGTACAAAAAAAAATAGAATGGACCTTTTCATGAAGCTGGGAGTGCCTCCTCACTAGAAGTCTTCAAGTAAAGCCTGGATAATCACTTGGTGAGGATAGACTTCCCTATATGTGTGTGTGTGTGTGTGTGTGTGTGTATGAGGTAGATTCTGACATGCTTTCCAACACTGAACTTCTATGATTTTGTGAAATAATTCTAGAATACAGGATGGAGCTAAAATGTGGAAGACCTTGAATGCCAGAGTAACCTTTGTTGCCCCCCTTACCAAGGAGAAATAAACATAGAAAATGACACCTGTAGGTTAGATAAGAATTCTTAGGTATGTTCCATGAACAAAAGAGATACCTCCCCACAACATCAGCTGCTGCCTCTACTGTGCTCTGGGAGATCTGAGAAAGTCAGAAGTATTTTAACTACCCTCCCCCCCTTTGCCTGCAGATGGCAGACATAACCAACAGATTTTTCTGTTCTTTAAGATGTTCGGGATTTCTGTTTTTCAGAGTAACTAAAAAGCTGTCTTATCCTTGATAGAAAATTATAACTGGTCATAACTTCTTTATGATTTGTATATTTTTCTAACTGCAGACTGAAGGGCTTCAAAGGGGGAAAAGTCAGTCAATGGATCATGATTAGATACAAAGAAGGGCGAAGAATGTGCTCCGGCATGATTTGGGGTGGGGGTGGTGGAGAATATTCTAAACACATCCTAACAGTGAACCATATTCAAAAGGTTTTTGTGAGATTTGATGTTTTGAATAACTATTATAACCTTCCCAATAGCAGGAAAATATTGAACCACAAGTCTCAGGCCTGATAATTATCATAAACTATGTAGGAGTCATGCGTAAATAAATATATTTAGTTTGGGTAAGGAGCTTGGTAAAGAAAGGCAAGACACTATATTCAGCAACAATTAGACTCAGACAAACACGCCCCTTGTTGCCCTTTTTCTTTCGAAGGTGACCTGTCCCTGGTAAGGCACAATAAAAATCACTCCTAAAGGTCAAATAAAGGAAGAATTTGAAAAGAATAGGCATACCTACATTCCAAAGGTGGGAGCCGGAGAAGGGAATAAGTACCTCTTACTTTCAGTTTCTCCATATATAGTCAAACTTTCATGAACAAGTTAGGACACTATTGAAGAAACTCAGTTTCTTATATTATAATAAATTAATGAACTAGAATAGTATCTTTGGGGATAGTAAGAAGACTATTGAAGAGATAGATGTGTAAGATTTAGTCACTAACTGAAGGTATGGAACAAGGAATAAAGATGGTTCTAAAGTGGCAAGTGTAAGTGAGTGGGAGAATGGTGACCCAATTGATTACATAAGAGAATCAGGTAGAGGAGCAGTAAAAAGGAAAGATTATTTTTTCAATCTTGGACACACTGAGCTTGTGTCGCTAATGGAACTGGGGCACATCTGAGTGGAGATGTCCAGTAGTCAATTAGTAATGTTAATCTGAAACTCAGGAATGAAGTCAGTGTTGGAGATACAGATTTGGTAGTTCTAGTAGCCAAAAAAAAAAATCTTCCTGTTTGGGACACCTAACTTTTTCTTGTAACAAGCTCTCTCTCCTCCAGTCACATTCCCTTCTTTCTAGAACCTTTCCTTCCCTTTTCTTGAATCTCTTATTTTAGCTTAAAAATTAGATAAATAAATCCTTTATAACCAAATCTGCTAATTAGTGTTTCCCTTCCACGTGACATCAAATATGGGAAACCATTCAGATGAGCTTGCTAGAAATGGCATCTTTCCCTTTAAAACACTGGCCCTCATTCAAAGCAGGAAGTATGAGATATAGCCAGGGCATAGCCTCATTGAAGGAGTAAAGGATGCTTGGGTTTCCAACCCCACCACTCAAATGAACCTTCTATCTCCAAGGTTACCAATGATCCCTTAACTGATAAATCAAATGGCCTTTTCTCAATCTTCAGACTACTTGGCCAGTCTATAATTGTAAACACAGTTAGTCTGCTGGACACTTCCTCCTCTCTTGGTGTCTGTGCAAATACTCATGCTCAGTTCAAATAGGAAAGTTTGGAGAAGAGGTTGGGTTTTTTTTTAAGAAGATAAAAAGTACATTTGGGGGCATGTTTATTTTGAGATATCTCATTGCAATTCTGGTAGAGATATACAGGATGGGGTGAGGGACCTAGAATTAATGAGAAAGAGAAGAGATGAATTTATAGATATGTGAGCCATAAAGATGATATATGAAATGACTCAAATAGGGAAGGGATGGAGAAAGAAGAGGTTCCAGGACAGTTTTGAGGGAAACCTATATTTTGTGAATGGGAAACAGGTGATTATCCTGCAAAGGAAAATGAGAAGAAATAGTCAGAAGGGTGAGAAAAACATTCCCAGACTTCCATTCACTCCTATTCCCAATCTTCCAGTTGCCTTTCACTCTTTCCTCTTGCTCATTCCCTGTATTCAATCAGTTGTAAAGTCTGCCACCCCAGCATCTCTCAGATCCATCACCTACTTTCTCTCCTCTCACATGGTCACGATGCTACTTTAGATCCTTGTCATCTCTCAGCTGGATTATTTCAGCCGTCCTCTAATGGGTCTCCACTCTCCAATTGATGCTCCATACAGATGCCAAATTAATATTCCTAAGACACAGATTTAATCATGTCACTTTCTTACTCACATATCTTCAGGGGCTCATTGCCCCTAGAATAAAATATATACCCCTCAGCTATGCTTATAAATGAGGAAGACTGAAAAAAGGTCATTGGATCTAACAATTAAGAGATTGTTGATGACTTTTGTGATAAAACTTCAGTAGAACTGTGAGATGAAAAGCATAATAAAAAATTCTTAATACCCATTTCTCTCCTTTCCCTCACTGCCAAACTTCTAAACCTGTAGAATATTTTTACTTGTTATACTTCCTCACTGTCTATTCACTCCTTAGACTCCTGCCTACTTACTTGTGTACATGTCATCTTTACCCCATTAAATTGTAAGATCTTGAAAGCAGGGTCTTTGTAGTATCTGTCTTTATAATAGTAACTTCCCGGCTATATCCTAGTTACAATGCCTGTGTATTGATGATTTATCCTCGTTTCTTCCCTACCATAACCTTGGACTGACCTGGCTATTTATAGAGGCAAGGACACTGGCATACCCAGGATGATGGCTACTAGCACAGCTTCTTAGATCTACTTTACTAGGAAAGATAGCTGTTTAAGGAGTCAACAATCTTTTTAAATTATATTAGAAAATACAAACAGAGAAATAAAGACCAACAGACTGCCTGAATCAAAGCAATATTGCTGTACACTTTACATACATCCCTGGCTGGAGAGACACTTTACAACTGAGCAGTCCTGGAGCTCTAAACATACAGCCACTCAGAATCTTAACCAGGGAATCACACAAGATTCTTCTCATAAACCAGCCCCCAAAGCAAAATACCAACTCGGAATATATATATATACACTTCTCAGAGCCAGAAGGTGTCACTTGACTCAGTGCCTAAAGGTGTGAAAGCCTTCCTATAAGCCAGCCTTCCTATAAGCCAGCCTCCCCTAAGCAAGCTTCCCTAAATGGGCCCCACATGAGGCCTATCAATGGGCAGGGAAGATCTTAAATCCCATTAACATCACATTATGATAGGTGAGTTTTCTTCTTCTCTTGCTGGTAGCCAGGCTTCTACAATACTATTTTCTAGCCTTTTCCCCACATGCCCCTTCCAGGTCCCCTTTAGATATTATTTTTCCTCTTTAAAACACAAGCTCCTAGAGTTTAGAGACTGGCTTACTTGATTAAATTTGCATTGCCAGCACTTAGCACAGTTCCTGGCACATAGGAGGTACTTAATACATGTTCCCTGATTGATTTTACTGGAGGAAATTAGTCAGAAGTTAATTTCACTATGCCATTCTGACTACCTGTGATATAGGAGACATATTTCCTAGGGCCTTGCCACATAGGCTAGGCTAGCTTTTCTTTAGACCCTGTCCCATGAAGCTTTAGTGAGTGAAACTTGGGCTGTTTATTTTTCTTAAAAGATATTAAAACTGTTCTTGAGAACTGATTGGCTTAGGAGACTAAGACCTTGGCCACTGATGTGGTTTTCTAATTTCCTGAGTGCAAAATGCCACAAGGAAACTTCAACTCACTTTAGGAGGCAACTAAACACTCCATTTGGGGGAAGGACCCCAGACCAATCAGCCCTGATTCTCCTGACTGGGCTACTTAGCCTCAGGTGCCTCCCATCTCTGTCCCTGTGGATTCCTTCTCCTACTGGTGAGGACAGTAGGGTGTTGGGGGGGGTAGTTGTGCTTCAGAGAACCTCTATTTTGGGGAAATACCTCCCTGATTCTCCAGACTTTTACACCATCCCCCCTGCACCGGTACCTTATGCTAGTCCCTCCCACACATATACACACTTTCCAGTTCCCTTTTATGTTTTGTCTTTCCCCATGATAAGGTAAGGGCCTTGAAAGCAGATAATGTCTTTCTTTTTATTTTTATTTGAATCTTCACCTCTTAGCATGGTACCCAGCACAAGGTAAGCACTTAATAAAGGCTTGTTAACTTTCCTAATCCAACAGCATGAAGAGTACAGAGAAGCTGAGCTCAGATGAATCAAGACTCACTGAAAAGTCTTCTCTATCTTGGCTAAGTATACCTTTTATTAGCTGTTAATTAGACCCATAGTAAGCTACCAGGAACTGACTTGAGTCAGGCCCAACCTTTAATACTCCTCACCTCCCCATCACTATTACCTAGCACAATGCCTTAGACACATATTCAAATAATTCAAGGAATCTGTTATCTCAGTGTGGGTATTACTTACAGTGATGTAAATTCCAACCCATCCATACCTGACCATCTTGTATCACTCCTGTCCATATCCTTGGATAACTGCACTATATATATTGGAGTCTTTACATACTGAGATTCTTTATTAGGTCACCCACAGCAGTTATTAGAGTTGAACTACAACCTCTTTCATCTCTAAAAACTATAATTTTATGTTTCCTGTTATCGTTTACACTTAGGATCAATGATATAGAGGTAGAGGGATATCTTATACGCTGCCTATTTCAGACCCCCCCATGTTATAGTTGAGGAAATTGAGGCCCAGGGAGCTTCAGTGACTTCTCCAACATCATATAATTATTAAGTGAAAGAGGTAGGATTTATATCCATGTCTTCTGACTCCAGAGCCAGGGCTCTTTCCCCTATACCAGGAAGCCACCATTGTTGATTTATTTTCCAGATGTGTCTATAGGATGTACCTGTTAGAGGCAATTTTCAGAGAAAGACGTTAAAGATATCTACAAGCACATGAAGAAATGCTCTAATTCACTATTGATTAGAGAAATGCAAATCAAAACAACTCTGAGGTACCACATCTCACCAGTCAGATTGGCTAAGATGACAAAACAGGAAAATGACAAATGCTGGAGGGTTTGTGGGCAAATTGGAACACTAATGCATTGCTGGTGGAGTTGTGAACTGATCCAGCCTTTCTGGAGAGCAATCTGGAATTATGCCCAAAGGGCTATAAATACTTTCATATCCTTTGACCCAGCAATACCGCTCCTAGGATTATATCCCAAAGAGATCATAGAAGTGGGAGGAAGACCCATATGTACAAAAATGTTTATAGCAGCTGTTTTTGTGGTGTCAAAGAATTGAAAATTAAGGGGGTGCCCATCATTGGGGAATGGCTGAACAAGTTGTGGTATATGCATATTATGGAATACTATCGTGCTATAAGAAATGAGGAGCAGATGGTCTTCATATTTACCTGGAGAGGCTTATACAAACTGATGCTGAGTGAGAAGAGTAGAACCAGGAGACATTTGTACACAATTACAGACACAATGTATGTGTGATGACCAACTTTGATAGACTGGACTCTTCTCAGCAATGCAGTGATATAAGTCAATCCCAAAAGACTCATGATGGAAAGAAATATTTGCATCCAAAGAAAGAACTGAGTTTATATCCAGGTGGAAGAAAAATACCTGATCTTTTTCCTTCTCTTGTTTGGTTTTATGTCCTATTTACCATTTTTCATTCCATCTGATATAATCCGTCTTTATAACCTGACTAATGTATAATGTGAAAGTATTTACAGATCCTATACTTGACTATAAGCTGCCATGGTGGGGAGAAGAGGGAGGGGGACAAAATGTGAAACTCAAGGAATTGTGGAATTGAATCCTGTAAACTAAAAGGAAACAAATTAATTAAAAAATTAAAAATTAAAAAAGAATGTACCTGTTCGGTTCTCTATGGTAGCATTGCAGTCATGTATGTTGATTAGAGTAGCTAGCACTACTTTAATGTCTAATCATTGCTTAGCAAAAGAATTTCATGCCAATGACTAATGGAACATAAAATTTTCTGATAGCTAGCTACCATTAAGTAAACATGAGTAAATTATTAGATTTCCCTGAATTGACTGTTCTATTTGTTAAGTCTGGCAAAGTGTTGATCAATATTCATTGCTTATTGATGGGTAAGCTGTGCATTTCATTCCTGAAGGCAGCAGCAGGAAGGAAAGGATTGAACAAATAAAGTGGTATGGGACTACCAGATACTTTAAGCCCAAATACTATTATTATATATTTTCTATTTGGGTATTGCATTTATTAAACAATGAAGCACCAAAGAGACATTATAACACATAAGTGTTTATAGTAAAAAGTAAAGAAAGATTTGCTTAATATGGATGGATTTGGCCTTATAGTTATATTGTAAGACATTAAAAAAAATTAAAGAAACTTAATCCTTGAAAAGATAGGCTGCATGTTGTCTATAATGTTTATATTCTTGGGCTTTGATAAACTATAACTCAAGCTGTCCATACACATACCCCAATAGGTTATTTTTTAATTTAAAGCAGTTTCATAGTTCATGGGAAGCCAGGAATTCCAAGAGCTGAAGCAGACGAGGGAATGTATTCTAGACAGGAGGGACAGGAAAATGAGAAATAGAATGATGTTCACAAAGCAGCCAAGAGGCTAGTTTGGCTTCAGCATAATATGGAATAAGTTAGGAAAAGTGAATCAGAACTAGATTGTATGGAGATTTAAATGTCAAACTAAGAAGGGCATATTTTGTCCTAGAGAAATTTTTGTTTAGCAAGATCTCAGAAAATATTATTGGTGGCTATGCAAAGGATGGATTAAAGAGGGTTATGAATTAAACATGTATTAAATGCTTACTATAGGTGAGGTATGGGGCTGAGTTCTGATGATTCAAACAGAAGCAAGCAATCCACCTGAAGGTCTTTGGAATAATCCAGATGAGATGTGATAAGGGCTTTAACCAAGAGAGTGGCCAAATAAATGGGTAGATCATAGATTTTATATGATTTGAAAACTAATTGTGTGTAGGTAGTAAAGGAGAGGGAAGAGTCAATGGTAAAACCATAGTTAAGGACCGGGTCCTTACGACCAGTTCAGTAGTTTGGACATAGTGAATTTGAGATGCCTATGGACGTCCAGGTGAAGGTATCCAGCAGGCAGTTGGTGATGCAGAACTGAAATTCAGAAGTCAGAGAAGGCTGTGATATGTGGATTTAGAAAGAGGGAGGGAGAGAGCAAGAGCACACTGGTGTTCTGAGACATTAGAAAACATGTTCAAGAAACTTCATCCTTCAGAGAATAACTTTGGTATCAGTGATACATATATTTCTAGAGTTGTATAAATTAAAATTCAAACTTTCTGTAAAGATAACCTCATTTTGTGCACTTTCATGATTCAGAATCCATAGTTTCTGCTAAGAGGAAAGTCTTTTCTTTGTCTCTGCTTTTACCATACTCTCATCCCTACCCCATTCAGCAAGTCCCATGCGCCTCTGCCCTCTCCTTCCATTGTGCCACTTGGAATTCCTGCTCTATTGTCAATAAAAATCACTGGATCTCATCCTCACCCTCTTTCTCTCTTCTGGTAGTGACAGGCACCTGGTTCCTTGCAGAATGCTTTGTATATGGCAAACTGTTTTAGTTCTGGGTGTTTCTTTTATGATGACAATAAACTTTGACTTTTTGATGTCCTTTTCTTGACAACCATTGGGTCTATTAAACATGGGTATTCCCTAAAGCTCTAACCTGGAGTCCTCCTCCTCTTCCCTTTCTCCTCTCTGCCTTCCCCCCCCAAGAACTGAGCCCTCTTCCCTATTTAGGGATAAGGGGAGCAGGAGCAGGGACTTTTCCTGACATAGAAAGGAGGAAGAACCAGTTGATTAGGACCCCCTCCCTTAGAATCCTGTGATGACCAAGCATGGCAAAGGTTTAAACATGGAAGAGTTATATAGACAGCAGGAATCTCAGTCAATAGATGCTGAACTAATGAACTAACTTTTCCCTTCCCCATAAACTTTCTCCTCCAAACAACTGAATTAATGTTCATGTTCTCCAAGGAAGATCAAGGTAGACTTTTTACCAGCCCTAGGATTTCATCACCCCATGGCATGAAACATATCTATAAAATGTTCTGCCTATGAAGTAAACACTTACATCCCAATCTCTGAGCCTCAAGAAATACATTTCCTCCAGTACCTTTGGTATCCTGTGGTTTGGGAACTCTGATGGATTCATTGAGGGTCTTCTATGGATGTAGGTCTTTCAACTATATCAGATAGCAATGCCTATTAATGGTGTTCAGAGAGGAACTTTTCCTGCAACAGGAGAGCAAAAAAATTATAGATCCTATCTATCTATTTCCTTCCACAGTACAAGCCATGAATAATAAATAAAAATAATAATATCACATTTATATAACATGTTCTGGTTACAAAGCACTTTACAAATATATTCTCTAATTTGATCCTTACAACTGCCCTAAAAATTGTTAATAATAATAGTAACTGACATGTATATAGTGCTTTAATGTGTACAGAGTGCTTTATGTTCAAGATCTCATATGAGCCTAACAACAAACCTGTGAAGGATGTACCTAAAGGATACTTACTATCCCCATTTTAAAAATGGGCATGTTGGGACTCAGAGGAGCTAAATGGTCTCACCAATGTCAGAAGTGGGAATTGAACCAAAGTCTTCCTAACTCCAAGTCTATCATTTAATCCATTATTCCAAGCTGGTAATATAATAAATATTATTCCTGTTTTAGAAGAGAGAAAAATGAGGCCCAAAGGGACTAAGCAGACCTCAAGAGAATTTAATTGGTAGGGTAGTGGAAGGACCAGCCCTGTTACTAAGGCTGAGGTCCTCTGATTTTACCCAACCTTCCAACAGGCAAATAACTAGGTTCTATTAGACTCAGAATTTATCAGAAGAGAACTAGAGTCTTCATCATTCCCATTCCCATTGCTATTATTAAGAAACATTTATTGAGCATCTACTATATTCAAGTCACAGACCCTCACCACTAAAGGAATAAAAAACTAGGCAGGGACTGAGCCTATGGGTAATTGGGATGTGGAAGTTTAGAAGTCAGCAAATATTGAGATTTTCAGAATATTATTGGGCTTAGTGGGGAGGAGGGGAAGGAAATACAAGATATGACAGGAAGATCCTATGAAATTACTCTAAAGACTTTGAGTTCTATAAATCAAAGGGAATCAGGCAACAGAACCAACTTATTTCTCTGCCGGGCCCAGGAATCCCCTTCCCTAAAAACAAAACAACCATAATGGTACCAAAAAAACAAACAAAACCCCTCCCCCTTAAGCTACCTGAAATCCTACTGAATATAATTTGGTTGTGTTTTCTTAAAAAAAATACAAAATGCTCTAGAAGGATTTTCTTGTTGTTGTTCAGTCTTGTCCAATTCATCATTGACCCCATTTGGGGTTTTCTTGGCAAAGATACTGGAATTGTTTGCCATTTCCTTCTCCAGCTCATTTTATAGATGAGGGAATTGAGGCAAACAGGGTTAAATGACCTGCCCAGGGCCACACAGCTAGTTAAATGTCTTAGGCCAAATTTGAACTCAGATCTTCACTCAATCTTAAGGGTGTCTATTAGTTAGTCATTTATGTCCTACTATCACAGACTGATTTCCTTAACACCTACCTAGTCAGAGGCATAAAGGAAATTGAATTTTTCACTGGGGGTGAGTGAGTGACTCAGGGATGGGGGCTTGGGAAGAAAGTGATTTTGGAGCCTTGAAAACTTTAGGAGAAAGTAAACCAGGGTAAGATACTCAGTGAGAGTTGGGGGGTAGGGGGGAGTAGGGTGGTCAGAGGTCAGTATGAAGATTGTAGGTGCCTGGGAAACTCAAAGGGAATATCCCAGAAAAGAAGATGGAAGGACACCAAAAATAAATTTTGATTAGCTTGAAATCTTACCAAGGCCAGCCCTGCCCTCTCCTTCTCTATAAGACATATCCTTATTGTCTCCTTACCTTTGAATAAGGTCCAAGATGACATGAGTATCACCAGGGCAACCCTCCCTACTTTCTTTTTCTGCTCTGGAAGTCTTGGGGGTTAGGCAAAAGGGAGAAAGAGTACAGATAACTCAAGTTCCTGAGTTTGAATCTTCATACTGACTGAATTCACTCTGTGAGAGATCTTTCCTCCTATCCCCCCTTGTTAGTTGTATATAACAAACAGGTGTGGACCAGGAACAATTCTAATTGTTCAGAGCTTACAGGCATCACTAATTTTCAGCATCCTTAGTACCAACCCCTAAACCAATTTTCCCAGAGAAACAATTTTAGAAGAGTCTATTAAACAAGTTTTTGTGAAAGAAAAGAACATCAGTAATACATTCCAAAACACATAGAGAAAACAAAAAGTTCAAGAGGAGGTGTAAACAGCATAATTTTGCTACTACTTGTTAAATTTAATATAGAGTTTGAAAAGAAACAATGTAATAGAGTTTCATGGCTTCACATAGACCCCTCTTAAAAGGAAACTGCTTACCTTCTAAGAGAGGGGGGAAGGAAAGGGAAGGAGGGATAAAATTTGGAACTTAAAATTTTTTAAAAATGAATGTTAAAAATTGTTTTTGAATGGAATTGGGGGGAAAATAAAATGCTATAAAGGAAAAAAAAGGAAACTGGCAAAGGCCCAAGTAAAGATTTGTTAAAGATCACAGTAAAAGCAAGGTGATCTTGGAAGTAAAAACAAGCACTCGTGACTTCCATTTCTGTTCCCTGTTATGTTAGATGTACAAACAAGTCAACTCATCAAACTTGAATCATTACAGAAGCATTGATTTAGACAGAAGCAGAAGGGACTTCAGAGATGATCTAGTCTGATACCCTCATTTTATAGATGAGGAATCAGATCGCCAGAAGTTACAAAGGTTATAAGTAACAGACACAGGATTTGAACCCAGGACATCTGACTCTAAAGCCAATTATATCCCTGTAAGAAAGTTCCTTTCAAGTTTCTTTTATGAAAGATCTTAAAGGATTCAGTTTGGGTCACATGATATGAAACTAACCCTGAAAATGAGAAAGATGAACAAAAACAAGGGAAACAATCCCTTTTTAAAAAATAGAACTAGGTTCCTTTCACCATTTATTTTTCTCATTCTCCATAGACATTTTATTTCAAATGTTTTTAAGACTTAGAAGAGTTTTTTCATGCCAAATAATCTGTCTTTATGAATTCCTTTTTTGTGTGCCAGAGGCACATAATAATGCAATCATTCCTTGCCAGTTACATGAACTTTGATTTCAAATAGGTCATAAGCCATTTTCAAACAAAGTCCCAAATATGAAATGATAAGCAAATTCCATGCCTATGATATTACGAGATTTTAATTTTTTGCACAGTGAATACAATGGAATTTTTTTTGTCTTTCATTTTTCAGAGGCTGAATATAATGTGATTACTGCTCAATGTCTCTAACAGGTCTGACAATTATATTTGAAGATAAAATTTCCTCAGCATTTCACATTCACTAACACACACCATATTTCCTTCTTAACATTTCACTGTCATAGATTAACACTAAAGAGCTAAGACTATAATAAGGAATATTGACAAGATAGTTCTTGTGATGCTGAGTCTAACTCTAACACACTAAGAGTTATAAAACTGATCAGTGTTAAGAATTGGTTTCACAGATTTGCTACTGATGTCACAAGAACTGAAGCAAAAAATAAATATTAATAAAAATGCCCTAAATTCAACAGAACTAAATTAAACCATGAACTATATAACTTAATAATGGAGGTGTTAAATGCCACACATTTTACATTAAAAAGTGAGACCTTAAGGCCGTTATGACAAGACTAATTCTACAGCTACATTATTATGAAATGTAAAAAAATTAAGAATTATGATTGTGTTCTCATTTGACAGTTTTTCAAATCTACTAGTTCAAACAGTGTAAATCTAAATAATGTGAGTACAATATATCCAAATATTTCTCTGAGATAAAGAAAAAAGCAACAGCCTTTTAAATCTGGACTGTTGAAAATGAGTGCTGAATAATTATTGCTGTGATGAATCAGTCCAGGAGAACAAATAATGAAAGGCATCTCCCTCCTTTCATTAGAGAGGTGGGAACCTCATGTGCAGAATCCTGCAGACATTGTCAGATGGAGTCAATGCATGACTTAAACCTTTGCTTAAATGTTCTTTGCTACCAGAGAGGGTCCAGTGGGGATGGAGCATATTTGGGAGGGGGAGGGGCGGGGGGAGGCATTAAGATATATGTAAAATAAATAAGTAAATTAAAGTAAAAAGACTACTGTAGCTCTATTGCTTTGATTAGTTCAATGTTTATGACTACTGTTTCATGAAAATAATATTTACTATGAACAGTTCCACTCAATCTACAGCAAATGGAAATACCAATTCATCTGTTTCTAAATCAGTCCTTTTTTTTCCCGTGCATGTATGCATAGATAAAGTGGGCTGTAATAATTTCAAGCCTTGTACACATCTGCCCTCATTTTGTTCTTCAAAATAAGGATTATCAGTCTAGTCTGAGAATTAGGGTAGCCCTCCTTTTTTCTGGGTAAAATTAAATAGCTGTTGGCTATAGCTGTTTGCCTACAAACTGAAGTTTCCAGTTTTTATGAACTTGCAAATATTTATACTGGATAGCCTCTATCTAAAATAATTATGCCAAGGCGAATGGCTACAAAAGTACCCAATCCATTTTACAAACAAATTTGTCTCATTATATCACATCACTATTTCTCCTAGAATAACCTAAAATTGCAAGTGGCCAAGGGCATAGAACAATTTTAATTGTTTTTGAAGGAAGGCAATATTCAAATACCAAGTATGCAAAACTTGTCCTTTCGCTGAATTAAGTTGTTGAGTGTGCTAAGGCTAGGAAGTCAACAAAGCCACTTTTGTTGAAGGCCTTCAAATTTCTGTGGTAGTGAAAGAGCTCTTAAAGATACTTAAGTACTTTCAGTAAGCTAGTTATCAGAGAACTGAAGTCCTACCCTCAAATAAAAAGTCTGTAATCTTCAAGCTGATTTCTTAACTCTGTAACTTGGATGAGAATGTCTTTTCTACCACACTTCATTTTATATCACCAATCAGATAAAAGAACACAAAGACCACTCCAGCTGTCCCCCACAAAGCGTCCTTTAAGGCACCCAAGTGATGATTTGCCCAAGAGAATAAGGCAGTTGTAAAAGCCTCTTTGAAATTATGTGAAGTCTGCAATGTCTTACAGTTCAGAAAGCAAGTGACCCCAGGGGCCTGGACCCTCCACTCTAAAGATGGGGCCTAGCCTGACACACCCCTTTAACTAAAGGATCCATGCTCTCTGACCTGAAAAAGACAAACTGATTCATAATTAGGATGTCAGAACCTTGGTGAGTTAGGAGGGATCAAGAGCTTTGCAGGCTGAAGCTAAAGCCCTAAGCTTTATTTGCATGTCAACAGGCAGCAACATAGTCCCCTCTTTCTGATTTGGTTAATCATTGAGCCTTCTTTTTCTGAATTTCTGAGAGAAGCAGCTTAGGCTCTGAAGCAGGCTAAATAAAGGTCTCACCTCAATGGCATGCCCTATAATTTCCAGGTCAAAAGGGAATGGGAGAAAAGGGGAAAATGGGGAAGGAAGAGTCACAAGCAATTTGATTATTAGAAATTGTTGAAACCCATTTTGATCCAAAAATAACCTCAAGTAACTAAAAGTTTGTCCTGCTCAGGGCAAAAAAAGTGAGCCTTGAATAGGGCACGATATTTTAAAAATAGTGTATCCATTTTTTTTTAAAGCAATTGGGGTTAAGTAACTTGCTCAAGGTTACATGGCCAGTTATTTCTGGGTGTGGTGCTAAGTATCTAAGCCCAGATTTGAACCCAGGTCACCCAGGTCATCCTGACACTGGAGCCTATGCTCTTACTTGCTGAGCCACCTGGCCACCCTGTAGCATATGCATTCTTGTTTTCATCTCACAACGTACTTCACTGCTGTTGGTTATAGATGGCTAGCCAATACAGTCACATGGTATGATAGTGTCCTGACATCCACCAGGTCTTTTTTTGTCTTTGAAGTCTTGGGTCACCAAGATTTAAAGAGTCACATAAGGTGAGAACTAGAAGGAAAATTTGCAATCAATTAGCCTAACTCTTTCATTTTACATTTGGAGAAACTGAGTCCAGGTGAGGTTTGTCTATTATGTCAAAACATATGAAATGTAAATCCTCTCATTTTGGAGACATTTGCTTTCACACTGCTATGTATTTGGTGTCTATTGTTGCACAATTATTCACAAAAGATAACATTGGATGAGTTAGTAATATTTACTTACTTCTGATAATTTCAGACAATGAATTAGTATAGCTTGGGGGCAGGGGTAGGGGAAGAGGGCCAAACAGATTATTTTCTCCCAAAGCTAGATCAGAAACAAAAAACGTTCATATTTAAAATTGTATTTTAATTTGAAATTGAGGACAATTCATATTTTTTAAAACATTTTAAATGTATAATAATTGTTATCCTCCCCAAAATAATTTTAAGAGATGTGAATGATAGTGGAATATCTTGGCCTGAGCTTTTTGAGAAGTATTTGATTATTTCTCAATTCCTAAAGGATCTATGATTTTTATCAGGATAAGTATTTCCTCCATAGATGCAAATCCTGGCCCCTTTATAATTTATGAGATAGTTACCATGTCTAAAAATATTTATCATGCAGTAATCAGCATTGTCATGATAAGCTTTACTAAATTTAACTAGATTCAGAAAACAGACACATCATTGGAGCCATATTCAAATGCTTTCCAGCTTAATTAAAATAATAATAGCATCTAGCATTTTTCTAATAGCTAGCATTTGAGGTTTATATTTTACATGTATTATCTCATTTGGTCCACACCACAACCCTGTGAGGAAGGTGCTATAATAGCACCTTTTTTTCAGATGAGGAAACTGAGACTGAGAGATAGAAAATGATTTGCCCAGAGTCAAAGCTAGTAAATCTCTGAATCAGGATTTGAACTCAGATCTTCCTCAGTCCAAGTTCAGCACTCTGTTCATTAAGACACTTAGCTACTGAGAAACACACAGAGTTTATACTTTACAGGGATAGCCATCAAGAATAATGAGTCACCTTTATACCATATTGAGGCAAGTATTTGAATACAAGGCAAGACATGTACATGTCCGTGCAGGTACATGTATATGTAGGTGTGCACATTTGTACATGTATGTGTACATGTGTGTATACATGTGAGCATATACTCTGTATGTGTGTTTGTGAGACTGGATAAGTCTAAGCAAAAAACAGGTTACATACCACCTCCTGCCAGATAAAGTTTAGACACTTCTGGGGTGGCTAGGTGGTACAGTAAACAGAGCACCGGCCCTGGAGTCAGGAGGATCTGAGTTCAAATCTGGCCTCAGACACTTGACACACTTACTAGCCGTGTGACTTCTGGCAAGTCACTTAACCCCAATTGCCCTCCAAAAAGCAAATAAATAAATAAATAAAGTTTAGACACTTCCAAAACCCTCCATTGTGGTATAATGCTTCAACAAAATAGCTCCACTGAATTTTGTTTTGTGTGGGTAGAAGCTCCTTGAGTCAATTGTTCAATCATGCCGCCCCATTTAAAATAACTAACAAAATACTCTATCCCCAATACCTGTATCAAGAGAATATTCCTTAGTTGAAACGATCAAGAAGAGGTCTGAAGCAGGTATGAACAAGGCCTAGATACTGAGTTTATTGAGTCAACTAAGGGCATTTGACTAAATGCAAGAAGTCCAGAAAATCCATTGGATGAAATGGAGTGACTGTAACATAGGAAACATATGCAAAATGGCTGAAGAAAACTCAGTCATGCCTTTCGGGTCTTCTATAAAACTGTTTTGGAGAGCAGGTATTCTACTGTCTAGCAGTGGAAAGGAGAGAGCCATGTCAGCCACACCCCTGAATGGGAATTGCTTGGGGGATGGAGAAGGAGGTTCAGTCCCCTCCACTCACCTTGATCAATAGAGGACCTTGTGAACTCTGGAGGCCAGATGATTTGTACTTATAGCATCCTGACACTGCTTCTGGGACAGCAGTGGCTGCCAGCAGGGAGTCAAAGGGAAACAAAATACACTGAGGAAAGTACGAAGAAACCAGCTGAAAGCTACATCATGCCTATGGGGCATTTTCTTCCCATTAAGGGGAAAAAAAGACTTCCAACCAGCAACAGCTGTAAATTACCCCTTTACCAATTATGCTTTCTAAGTCTGAGTGCACTGTCTCCTTAACTCTCTATATAAGGGTGAGAAAGTGTGCCCCAGACTTGGCTGGGGAAATGGATAGGGAGGTAGATGTGCTTATACAAACAGTCCTTACTGTCATTGTTTTGTTTTGTCATTTTGCAGGCATGTCAGACTCTTCATGACCCCATTTTTTTTTTTAGTTTTCTTGGCAAAGATACTAGAGTGGTTTGCCATTTCCTTCTCCTGCTCATTTCATAGATAAGGAACTGAAGGAAACAGGGTTAAGTGACTTTCCCAGGGTCACACAGCTAGTAAATTTCTGAGGCCAGATTTGAACTCAGAAAGATGAGTCTCCATGACTCCAGGTTCAGCACTCTGTCCACTGTGCCACCTAGCTGCCCCAGTTCTTAGTATATCATCTTAGAAAACACCTTTTTATAAAAACGAATTGTCTAGCAGACTAATTGTTATCAAACAAGAACCATAGGGGGAGGGGAGGGCACATTAGTGGGTACATGTGGTCTTTAGTATAAAACTTTACTCCTTACAATGCCTCAGGGCCAGCCCTACACAATGCTGACTGAAGACATAGTAGCTGGGCTAGGGGGACTCAGCATGCTGGTGAAAGTAAATGTTGGGAAAGTGGTTCTGAAGCATGGGCTATAGTTTTCTAACCCACTTATCATCAGATTAATCTCTCATTTATCCTCCTTATCAAGTTGTAGAGATGAAGCTGGATGATAGGTTACTTAAGGAGATTTGGAATTAATTAAATCACTAGACCCAAAGAGTGGTTATTAATGACTTAACATCAAACTGGAGGAATGCCTCTAAAGGAGTGGTCTAAAAAAGACTGGTTTTGAGCCTGTTCAACCTTTGAGACCTTGAACATAGAAGACTGTTCAACTTTTTTGTTGATGATGTGAATCAAAGCATAGATCAGGTGCTTATCAAATCTGAAAATGACACAAAGCTGGATAGAGATCGCTCACCATATTGGATTGACTGAGTTAGTGTCTAGAAAGAAATTAAGACAGAATGTTGGACCAAATCAAGTAAAATGAGACATTTCATTCTTTTGATTAATTCAGGAGATCATTAATGTGAATCCTCCTTTCAATAGGGCATGATGTGACCCATTCATGACTTCTTGCCTGGCATGACACTTATTCCCACCCTCCTACCTCTCTTCCACAAGTGATCCATACAATATGCTGAGTGTCTTCTTCAAGATCTCTTGACCTTCTTACAAATATCAGAGGAGCAATTAAGCTATCCTGGCCATTACTTGCTTCTCATATAAGGATAGCATCTTTTTTGTTCACACATCTCTCTGATGCTCTCCTTTTTGGGACTTCTCCTATGCACTTCCTTGTTGGTAATGCATTGAAACCTACTTGGGTCTTGCACTGTCTTTTGGGTTATGGGCCATGTTAGTTCTTTGGAGACTGTGTTATTCCATGACTCATATCCATTCTGGATCATTAAAATAATATTTTAAAAGATGGAGGAAATTTTAATTTCTGAGATTTTTTTCCCCAAAATTTTGTTATTCTCCACCTTTAAAATATCTTGTAAATGTATCCCTTAATGACCTCACAACTGTATCCTGCATGGATCTCCTAATTTTATACTTGGCCTAGTCCAACTTCTCTCCATTGACTATGTAGCCAAAACAGCCTTAATCTTTAAATATGCCTGAATGACGCACAGCCACTCTTTCTTTCTTATGGTGTGTCCTAAAGTGAAAGACTCATTCATTAACTCACTGAATAATCCCAAGCAGTAAACTGGTAAACAACCTGAAGGCCCCCTTCCTCTTCCCCCAGGCCAATTGCTTCTTAGAAAAGGGTTTGGGGTTTGGGCCTTGTTTCATTTATTCTTTTCAGTTTTAGGTGCATGAAGTGTAGTACCTAGTCTGAGAAGTACTAGACTTGAGGTTCTAGATTTGGAGACAGGAATATTCCAAGCCAGATGCTGCAACCAGCCCAGTATGGAAGTCCAAAGAAGCCAGGGTCCCTGGTCATAAGCCCGGGGTGGGGACAGGCCTGCTTTGGATATAGAACTTGTTGAGACTAATACCAAGTAAGAACTGACTTAAGATGAAAACAGTGTAGAGTAAATTATACTTACATATTTCTTCTTACATGCCTTTAAAGTAAATATTTTTCTGTAAAAACTAAAAAAATTAATAACCATCTATATATGAAAAATTGGAGGAGGCATCCATGTGGGAATGGTTCATAGCATATGTGAGAAAAAAGATCCTGGCATTTTAGTTAACTATGAGATCAATATGAATAAAAAATATTATATAATATCAATATAAGCTAACATTTTAGAATGAATTGAAAGAGTCATGGCATACAGATTGAAAGAAATGATAGTCCCACCAAACTCTGCCTTAATCAGGCCATACTGGACTAGTGTGATTAGTTCTAGGCACCATACTTTAGGAAAGAAATTGACAAGATGGAATACATTCACCTGATAAACTTAGTAGTAGATGAACTATCAGCTCCCAATCTCTATCTTTCCTATTGTTATTATTATTAAGAAATTAAAAAAAAATTTAGATTAAAAATAGCTTGATGTAAATAGGTAAATAGCATTATGTGAATTAGTTGAGTTAGGATTATGTTTGCACCTCATTATCAGATTTAATGGATTACTGTATCTTGTATAGAAAAATAGAAAATGTTTAAAATAAGTTATAATTAACTCTGAAAATGGCTTATATTTATCTTGCCTAGAATGTCCATTGTTTTCACTTTGAAGGCAGTATTCAAGTCCTCAAAGACTTATTCTAATTTCCTACTCATTCATGAAGCCTTCCATGACTATTCCAGTGCTCACTGGTCTGCTCCTCATCTGAACTCCTACAGTATCAGAATTCCATATAGTACTTTACAATTTAGCCCGAAGTTATAGAGTATCTTTGTTAAATACTGCTTCATTTATATCTGTCTTTTCTAAGTAAATCTCAATTTCCCTGAGAATGGGAACCACGTTCTGTATACTTCTGCATCCTCCAAAACATTTAGCTTAAATCTGAGCATTCAATTTCCACTTGTAGATGGGTCAGTAATATATTATTATTCCCTTATATCTTTCCTGGAAAAGGGATTTTGATAAAGGAGAAGTAGAAAGTATATAAAGATATCAAGCTGTGAATGGTTTTGAGAATGGTACCACTGAAGCAGGGGAAGGGTATGGAAATGGAAAACTAGAAACATTGGAAGACATACTGTGTTAACTTTCATTAAGGTGAGTCCGTTTTGCTAATGTCCCCATCTTTTTTCCTACCAGCATTCACTTGTTCTGTGTCTCATTCATAGAATCTTAGATTTAGACCTGGGAGTGATATCAGAAACTACTGTATCCAATCCCCTCATTTTTACAGATGATGAAATTGATGGAGAGGTTAAGTGACTTGCTTGGGATCACACATATAGTAAGTATCTGGGGGCAGGATTTGAACTTTGTTCCTTCCAACTCCAAGTTCAAAACCCATCTACTATACCATAATGCTTCTCAGAGAGCTATCATCTGAAAAAAAAATCTGATACCTAGAAATTTCACTACCGAGCACATATCCCAAGAAGGTCAAAGACAGAAAGAAGGGTCTCACATAGCAAAATAATTAATGCAACATGTTTTGTAGTAACAAAAATCTGGTTGCATATCAATTGAAGAATGAATGTTTGAATAAATTATGGCACATGGTTGTAAGGGAACATTATTTGCTAAAAGAAATGGTGAATATAAAGAATTTTTTTAAATGTGAAGATTTACACAAATTGATCCAAAACGAATAATCAAGAGAATTATATAGATAATGATTCATTGCTAAAATACCCAAATGGATCTATGATCTCATCAATTTGGATGTTCTTTCCAACAATGCTCATCTCAACCAATCCACGGCTGCTCATCCAGCATTGTTTTTGTCCAAATCCTCCATAAATTTGCCACTGAGGATCCATCCAACATGATGGGGGCATTCCTCACTTTCTCCTGACATCATGAGGACACTAGTAGAGCACTGTGACTGTCCACCTCTTACCCTTACCATATGACTAGCCCATCTTTCTTTTCCTATCATACATTCCCTTGATGACATTTTACTTTCGTTCTTTAAAGTTCCTCATTATGTTATATGTTATAGCCTGCTCACACCCATCATCTGTCTCTTCATTGTTCTAAGTGTAATTTTTCATTTTCAGTTTTTTGGAGATATTTGTGTCCCATTTCCTGAAGCCATTCAATAATACTGACAGAATGCTTGTAATAAAAAATATATAGGTCTTTTTCCTTCTGGAAAAAGCTCATTAAAGGAATTTTGCATCTTCTTAAGGCAATCCAGCTCTTTCTTCTCTTGTTAAATTCTGGGCTCAACTCATTTTTTTTTACTAAATATGAATATTGACAGACAAGGTGCATATGTTGTCTGTTCAAATGCATATCATAAGCTGAGCAATTCTTTTCACTCTTCACCCACAATGTTTTTCCTGAGGGGACTTTCAGGGCAATTTTTTTTCAGTGGTTATTGATCTCTCCAGGAGGTTCTACAATGTTCTGGGGCTTGATGCAACCATAATTGTGTGATCCAAAACCAGGAGCACCTGGAGAACCTTTTCATCCACAGGAACTCTGTTTTCATTTTGATATCTTTTCTGGATCTTCCCCATCATAACACCCATCTTTATAAAATAAGAAAAAAGAAAAAATGCTTATGAAGATAGAATTAAGTACTTTTCAAAGAATTTTAAGGAAAAAAATCTCAAATCTTAATTAAACATGTTCTTAGGAATTACTTTCAGTGCATACATTGACTTCATGACAAAATGTCTTGGACTGAAAATTTGCTTATAAAAAGTAACAGAAAAGAAACATATAAAACTATCATCATTGATGGTATTTCTAGTGAAAACATGACATTTCCCCTTAATTTTCCATTTTTTTCTCTTCAAAAAAATACAGAAATCATTGAAAATTTTGAAACAGATAAATAAGAAAAAAAACCTATGAGACATTCTTAATGAGTTCACTGTTGTAACTTTTAAAAGACAGTTTATGTACTGTAGAACTTGAATAAACAGAATATTCACTGGAGAGACAATACATAACTGTAGTCAAAAAGTTATTCCTCTTCCTGAGGAAATATCTAGTAATTCAGGATATGAGTTGTGAAATCTTTCCCATAGGGAGCAGTAATATGTTCCAGTGTGTCCAATTGTTTATTATATGCTCTATCTCTGTGCAGTCAATGAGTAGTTATGTCTTCTGCTATTTTCCAAATATTTATATTCAGATAATAACTTTCACCATAGGCCTAAATGTGCGTGTGTGTATATGTGCATGTGTGCATGTGTGTGTGTGTGTTTAATTTTAACTTGTAGTCAAATCTTCTGACAAAAAAAAATTTAGAGTTTTAGGATAATGATTTTTTTTGCCACCGTACTTCATTCTCTCTGTCTGTTAAGGGGCAGTGAAATGGGTCAGTGCATTTAGAAACAGACTAGAAATTGAAGGGCTCATATTTATTATCCTGTCCTCTATTTTCTTGAGTCACAAGTCACTTCTTTGGGAAGATATTTGTTTTAAGGATGAAACTTCAGTTGTCACTAATAAAGCATAATTGACATTATAAAGTCATACCTAGAATGCGGTATACTAATAGAAAGGTTAATAATTATATTTTATTTTCATTTAGTACCTTATATCTGCAAGATTCACAGGGAGAAGATACCTAATTACCTAAAAACAGCAATCTATTCATAAATTGGCTTAAAGTGGGTTAGCAGGGTTAATTAATTTATTCAGTTCACTTTTATTCTGAGATACAGTTTGGCTTAATGGACAGGGAGTCATGAAGAACTTGGTTCATTTTCTGTCTCTGACAGTTATTGACTCCATGTTCTGTCCCCTAGGTATCTCTCTAAAACTATAAGCTTCATAGCAGATACCATCCTGAGTCTGGTCTTTCTTTGACAGAGTTGCTTACGTAAATGAAATCACAGGTCCAGTAAAAGCATTAACAAATCAAAAGTACATATTCTGCAACAAGGTGTCTGGCAGTATACTAGATATTTTTCAGTGGGTACACAGGCCAAAAAAATATAAAAGATGCAGGTCGGTCCATCAAAGAATTATTAAAATCTGTCTTTGTCATGCTAGGTACATACAAGGTACCATATATAGTAGATGGGAGATATTTTGAGAAGGGAAAGTGCTAGATGTTGGTCAGGTTGGGAAACACCTGCCTGAAGAAGGTGAGATTTGAGCTGGGTTTAAAGGAAGCCAAGAAAACTAACAGCCATTTCAGATGTGGGGGTTGGCCAATACAAAGGCCCTAAGACAGGAAATGAGGGACTGAAAGTAGACCAGTGGAACAGGATCACAGAGTGCATGGAGGTGAGTAAGAGCAGAAATACACTGACCTGAGTTCAAATTCAGCCTCAGATATTCATTAGCTGTGTGACTCTGTGCAAGTCACTAACCTCTGCATCAGTGTCCTCAATTGCAAATCAATGGGCATCAGATAAGATCTTTGCAAATCTTAAAATGCTATATAAGTGCTGCTGCTTCTTCCTATTATTATAATTAATGCTCTAAGAAGCTATTCAGCCTTAACATTCTATGATTCTCCTTTGTGAGAGGCCAATGTTATGGTGCTATGAGTCTGACACCTCTGGCAATCACCTTAAAGCCTAGGTTTGTGCAGACTTCTCTTAAACCAAGGCCACACTGATTGCCCTTGTAAATGAGATCCCACTTGGCAGCAACCTTCACAAGACCTACAGCCTTAATAGCTTTCACAAGGTATGAACAATTATGTAAAAGTTTAACAAGTTGAAAGAGCAAGAATGAGATGAATTTAGTAAAATAACATACTGATCAGAAAGGATACACATCAGGGGATGAAGAGAAGATTAACAGCACACACTTCTGGGGTCTGGGGAGGGGGATGTTCCCTAGAAGGTGGAGATTTGACATAAGTGGAAAGGGCAGAAAGTGGCGGTTCTGTCCCTGGGGAAGCACAGAGGGGTCTGTCCACTGTTGTAGTCATTTGGCTGAGATTCTATGAGCAACATTTTCAATTTAAGAGGTTTTTGGGTTGTTGTTTGGGATTTTTTGCTTTTAACTTTTAAAGCCCTTAGAAAACTGGTTCCAAGAGGCTTTTATGAACACCAGGCTGTCCCTTGCCTTCGGGGGTCTGAGAGAATGTAACATTTGGACTTTGGGATTTAGGAGGAAATTAAAAGGAATTGTACAGCTCTTTCATTCTATGGCCCAAGGCAGAAGAGGAGGATATGTCTCATTTAAAAACTTTTCAAGGATCCTTGGCAACTAAAATTATGCCTGAGTTTTAAAACTGGTTTATTATAATAGAGGTGTCTCTTAACCGCCCCCCCCCCACCTTTAAACACTCTCTCTCTTCTCAAATGCACTTCTGACTGGACCTGAACTAATTCTCACTAATGATGGACAGCTCACTATGAGACTGAATATAATGAATTAGATAGCAAGCAGGCAAAATCAATTTCTAAAAGTCAAGCAGACAGCTTTACAAATGGTACTTTGGGCATTTATTTTGACAAGTGGAGTTTACTAAGTGACATGTGGTGTTTTTTTTTTTTTTAAAGACTTTTATCTAAGGACCATAGAATATGCTAAGCAGTCAATCTTACCTCCTACTCACAGGTCTGATTTATGCCGTGGGCAGAACTAAGTCACAAGGAACCTAAGGGAGTCATGACTCAAGATAAAGCTGTCCTCAGACAGGAACAGAATCCAAGACTCAACCAAGGGCAGTGTTGAAAGACAATGCATTGCCTATATTATCCTCTTAACATTTCTTCATTTAATCATTCATTATTTGGCAAGCAGATCACCATGTGACATTGTAAGAGGCACAAAAGTTGGACAAAAGTTATGGAAGCTGGGATTTAGGGAAGGGATAAGACCAACACAAAGAACTATAAAACAATATTACATGATAAGTGAAATGGAGGGGGGGGTGGAGCCAAAATGGCAGTGTAGAAGCAGGAAAGCTCCCCCCATAACCACCTCAAATACCTATAAAAATGACTCTAAACAAACTTTAGGGCTACAGAACCCTCAAAATGACAGAGAGAAACAAGCCTCCTGGTGAAGGCAGCCTGGCAGGCAGACAGGAAAGATTCATCACAGCACTGGGAGCAGAGCCCATGTAAGCCCATAGTTTTAGCCTCAGGGAGGCCTAACCAGCCAGGGCTAGAGGGACATTGGGAGTGTAGATCACCAGCAACTGTGATGGTTTCCAGAATTATCAACCCATAGATGCCAAAGACAAAGTGAGAGGTCAGTGTGGACTCTGTAGGAACAGGGAGTCTGGGAGTACAGTCTGGCCTCTGGCCCCAGAGGGAAAACAGTTGTGTGGCTGCTTCAGAGCTCCTGGCCGGAAGATTGTAGGGGGACCAAGCAACCATTCTGAGAGGTAATTGCTCTTTCTTTAACCTGCTTGGTTCTGGATTGCTGTCTAGAGTGGAAGTCCTGGGGTGTGTGAGCAGTGAGTGAGAGCCTGTGGAGGCTTCAGGGAGGGCAGCCAACTAATAGTTCTGGCAGCTACAAAAACCCCAGAAATTTGGGACAAAGCTCTCCTCTCTGGAAGCAGAGTTTTACTGTGGCAAAAAGCTCAAAAGTCAAGTAATTGAGTAGCAATATGAACAAGCAAAGGAAGCAAAGCAAGCATAGCAATCCAACTTTGTATTCCTTTTTTGGGGACAAAAAGGATCAAAGCATGGAACAGGAAGAAGACAGTGAAGTCAGAACTCCTGTACCAGAAGCTGCCAAGAAAAGAATAAGCTGCCTACAGGCCATAGAAGAGCTTAAGAAGGACTTTGAAAACCAAATAAGGGAAGTGGGGGGAAAACTGGGAAGAGAAATGAGAATGATGCAAGAAAATCGTGAAAAGCAAGTCAACAACCTGAATGAAGAAAATAACACCTTAAAAAATATACTAACTCAAATGGCAAAAGAGGCTCAAAAAGCCATTGGGGAGAAGAATGCCTTAAAAAGACCAATTTTCCTGATGAAAAAAGAATCTCAAAAGCTCACTGAAAAGAATAATTCCTTCAGAATTAGATTGGAGCAAATGAAAACTAGTGACTTTATGGGAAATCAAGATACTATTAAACAGATCTAAACAAATGAAAAAATAGAAGGCAATGTGAAATATCTCATGGGAAAAACCACTGACTTGGAAAATAGATCTAGGAGAGATAATTTAAAAATTATTGGACTACCTGAAAGCCATGATCAAAAGAAGAACCTAGAAATCATCCTTCAGGAAATTCTCAAGGACAATTGCCCTGATGTTTTAGAACCAGAGGGCAAAATAGAGGTTGACACAATCTACCAATCACCTCTTGAAAAAGATCCCAAAAAGAAAACTCCTAGGAATATTATAGCCAGGTTCTGGAGTTCCCAGATCAAGGAGAAAATATTACAAGCAGCCAGGAAGAAACAATTTGAATATTGTGGAAGCACAATCAGGATAATACAGGATCTGGCAGCTTCTACAATGAAGAAAGTGGGATTGAAACCAAGAATCACCTACCCAGCAAAACTGAGTATCATGTTTCAGGGGAAAATATGGTCATTCCGTCGAATAGAGGACTTTCAAGCATTCTTGATGAAAAAACCAGAGCTGAATAGAAAATATGACATTCAGATACAAGAAGCAAGAGAAGCATAAGGTAAACAGGGAAAAGAAATCATAAGCCACTTATCAAAGTTGAACTATTTACATTCCTACATGGAAAAATAATAATTATAATTTATGAAACTTTTCTCAGTATGAGACTAGTTGAAGGGAATATAAATGTATGTGTGTATATATGTACATATACACACACACATACATGTGTCTATATAGGAGGGTAATATGGGTGTATGAATATATATGTGAGGGTGTGTACATATGTGTACAGATATACATAGACAGAGGGCACAGGACCAATTGAATAGGAAGGGATGATACTTAAAAGGTGAAATTGAGAGGTGAGAGAAGAACATAATGAGAGGAAAGGGGGAGAGACAGAATGGGGTAAATTATCTCATATAGAAGAGGTAAGGGAAAAGTGTTACAAAGGAGGGGATAAGGGAAATAGGTTATAAACTAAACTGTTTTTGTGAGAGTAGGGTGGGAGACAGGGAAGGCAGATCCCTATGAACTGATGCTATCAGGAAAGGCTTCACAGGGAAATTGAAATTTGAGTTGAGCTGTAATAGTGAATAATCAAACAATTATTAAGCACCTACTGTATGCCAGGCCCTAAGTTACATATACAAAAAAATATCCCTGCCCTCAAGGAGTTTACAATTTAATGGGGGAAGACAAAACACAAAATGGAGCTGAAAGGAAGGAATAGTTGGGATCCAATGAATATATATCTAATGGGTAGGTGGGAATACAGGAGAGAAAGAAAAGACAAAGGATCATATAATTTATATTTGGAAGGAACCTTGGACATAATTTAGTTCAGCCTTCTCACATTACAAAAAAGAGCTTTATTTTTTCAATGAGAAAACTGAAGATCAATGAGATGAAGTGGCTTGCCCATGGTCACATAGGTAGTAAACAAAAGAATCAGGATTCACATCCAAGTCCTCTGACTCCTGATCCAAGGTGTTTTCCATAAAACTGCACCTAATGGAATACAAATACTGGTAGGCAGTCCTTACACTCAAGAAGCTTATATTCTAATTAGAGAAGACAACACATTAAAAGAAATTAGAAAGGGGAGAGGGAAAAGGGTATCAAGTTGGGGAAGGGACTGGATGGAAAAAGTCTAGAGAAAGAACATATAAGGAAGTCAAGAATGTAAAACAAGGGAACTAATGTTTCAAGCAAAAACTTAAAGGATTTCACCTATCCCTTTTGTTCTCTGCTCCCGGTTTAGTTGCATGCTAACCCTCAGCCATCTACAGTGATCTTGACTTTTGTCTTGCTCCTAGACTTGGATGACTTGGGAAGAGAGTGAGGCTGACAACTCAGTGTAACTGCCTCACTTAAATTCAACTCATCACAAGTCAATCACTTGTGTTGTCATTGGTCCTCTTTAAAAAAATGAAGGACCAACATCTCTGGGGAGCCTCTTTATAGCAGCCCACACAGCATCTAGATGCTTTCCTTGGATGGAGTACCTATAGGTACTATAAAGGAGCTATAGAGGAACAATCAAGGATTTGTCAGGAAGAGAAAGAAATTTGTTTAACCGTGCCTGATAATTGGCCAGAGTTAAGAGAACTTGAATAAAAGCATCAGAGATGTGGTCCAATAAAACGCTCTTGTTACTCTGAGGACATCTGCTACCTTTTGTAGGTGCCGGGTTGGGTGCTATTGTCATAGCCTTAGGCTGTGCTGGTTGGGTAAAAAGAAAAAAAAGAAAGCTTTGACTCTCCCTTGCAAAAGAGTGGCTTCCTAGCTGCCTTACTGCAGCAGATGGTAGCAGAGCATAGCAGATGGCTCAAAGAGAGCCACTTTAAATTACTCAATAGCTGAACTCTAGGTGATGATAGTCAAGAGTAACTTAAAGAACACCACAGCAAAAGAACCATGGAGACAAACAAAAATGACTATATGATGCCCAATGGAGAAGAGATACATAATGTTCCAGCAGAGAACCAAATGTTGATATGACCAGAGGTGACTCTGTAGTATCAGTGGTATGAGTCACTATAGGCATACCTTTAGCCACTCATGCCCGCTTTTCCTGGGTGCTCTTGGTGTTTCTTGCATACACACACACACATACACACACATACTTCATGCATGTTCTTTCATACATGTTCCCTGGCAACAAATGTGTGTTCCTTTCATGCTTGCATATATATCCTTATATGTGTGTTCCCCAATTATATGTGGAGTGTGTGTGTGTGTCTCTTCTTCTACTCATGGTATACTAAGGGAAGAGTATTCCCCTAGGTATGGAGAGATCTATTACTGTCACTTAATTTGCTATGCTACTTTATTAAATGTCTTTTGATTTGAACTACGTCCTGTCTTTACTTAATAAAAGTGGCGAATTTGGGTGATTTTTTCTTTGTTACACCTATGGCTGAATAGGTAGGTCAAGGGGGAAAGATTAATTCTGAAATGAATCTAATGTGAAAACAAAATATATAAATAAAATTTGTTTCACAAAAGTAAACACACTTGTGGGGGCTCTTGAGCTATGATTTTGAGTGGGTACTAGCCCATATAGTTACTTTTAAATTGGGGTAACTTTCTGGGTGCCTTTATGGAAGGTGGCTACCAGGTACCACAAATAAAATTAGACCAAAAGTAAAAGTCTATGCCAGGTCAGAGGAAGGAATAGAAATAAGAAAAAACACAAAGATATGAAGGTAAGAAAGCCCTAGATATATGTAAGAGACAGAAAGGCAGCAAATGGTTCATTTAGAGAACCTATCCTCTGTGGCTCTTAGTGGCTCAGGATGAGGTTAGCGTATTTTGGGCAATTAAACTCTTCCCAATCAGACTCCAGCCTCTGCCTTTTTTAGCTGATTGTATATTACTCTCCTGTGCACACTCTATGTTCCAGCCAAATGGCCCTACTTGCTGTGTTCCATATATGGCATTCCATCTGCAGCATTATATAGGTTGTCCCCATGCTTGGAAAGTTCTCCCTCTTCAGCTCTCAGAATCTCTACCTGTCTTCAAGGCTCAGTACCTGTGCCACCCCTTTCAAAAGAACTTTTCACATTTACCCAGTTATTAGTAACCAGTCCCAAGATCACTGTGTCTATATTTTGTATATGATCTCTACTTTCTTATCAGTGAAAAGACTGTACTTACAATGTAGCATGTAACTTCCTTAAAGGCAGGCGCTGTTGACTTTGGTATTTGGTATGACTTCCACATAAAAGATGCTTAAAAATTGTTGATTGATTAAACTATAAAGTATGACCTAGTCATGTTCTGTTTACATTATATATGTATATATGTACACACATGTTTAGAAACAAGAGGCTGGAATAAAATATATCACACTTGGAATTGATATAACATACTGATCCCAGAAAATCAGTTGACGTCATTTTGGACAAAATTGAGTTAAAAGTAGAAAATGCTGTAAGAGATAAAGAGGGAAACCGTATTATGCTAAAAGGTTTCATTAACAATTAAACAATGTCAGTATTAAATATGTGTCTTGAATGATCTTAGCAACTAAATATTTAGAGGAAAAGTTAACTGAAATACAATATATATGGACAAAAAATAAATAATAGATTCAATACTAATGAAAAGTGACAAACTGAAGGAAAAGATAATGAAGTTACAAACCTTAAAGTTCCATATCAACTTAAATGATTGCTATTATTATTATCTCTATCAGACCTGCACAACTTCACTCTAGGTAGGGGCCAGAATTAAAATGGACAAAACTTCTTTGAGCCACAGACAGGTTTTTAGCAGCTCACTTTTCAAGTAAAGGTATATTAATGATTAAATTATTTCTTAAAAACACTTTTTTTATTGGGACATAATCCAGAAACTGCAATCAGTAAACACTTCTTTATGAAGTCACCTTCAGTAAAAAAACTTCCCAGTAGCAGCAATTTCTTTAGAAATCTGAAAAACTGACCTTAATAGCTGCTTCATTTTCTGAGTTTGCTTCCTTGAAAAACCATTGAGATTTTTCAAAAATTTGGATGTTCTAATTTGTTTTTCATTGGTGTCCAATTTGCTAAAGTTAGGATGTTTTGATTCAAAATGGCGATGAATTCCTTCAAAATGGTTATTGCTTCTCAGCAAACAAGGCACAATATTTTGTTTCTCATTTAAATAAATAAGTATCTATTTGTCCACTCCAGATTAAACACTCCATCTTCTGATTTGATCTTCTGTTTCTTTTTAGCACCCATTTTACAAAGTCACCCCAAAAACTTTAATGTTAGAACCAAAAAATCTCCACAGCAACTGCTCACATAGGAAGAAATACAGAACTGAGTATCTGACTTTGGAGAGAGCTCCAGATGTTCATGTAAGCTGGAGGGTGGCTGCACAGTCAGGGAGGGGAAAAAGCTCTCGTGTTGCTGCTGCTCATTGTATAGTGGGCATCAGCTGCATTGGCACCACGCGGCTGCACTCACTTTGTCCCTGTTCAATTCCAGGAACAACTGACTGAAAGCATAGAGAAAAGATAAGACTCTCAGTCCTCTCAGACTAAAGACAGACTGACAATGGTTAGTTGCTAAGGGTCCTATGACAAATAGAAGAGTGCACAGTGACAACCCACCTGCCAAGTTACATGGACACAGTAGTGACTAGTGGAAGGCAAGTTCACTTGTTACATCTTTACTTTCTTTTACGTTCTGTACATTTTTTACGGGCTGCCCAAAATCCTGTGGTGGGCCACAAGCAGCCCACAGGCCATTTGTTGTACAGGCCTGTACAGGCTCTTTTCATGTTGTCTCTACCATTAGAATGTGTGTTCTTTGAGGTCAGGGATCCTGTTTTGACTTTTGTTTTTAGGTGCTTAGTATGGTGCCCAGCACACAGACAACACTTTGTAAATGCTTGTTGACTACCGAACTAAACAGAATGATGAAAAAATTGGATATGATAGGTATAGAGAGAGAACCAAATGAAAGTATTAGGGAATTTGGTTAGCACTCAAACATCCATCATATTTTCACAAAAACTGATCACTCTAGGATATAAAGAATTGATAAATAAATGGAAAAGGGCAAAAATCCTAAACATTTCCTTTGCAGAATATAAAACACATATACACACACAATCAGTACAGAAAATCTGATCATAATGCAAAGACCTAAACGAACCAAAAATAATTATTACCTAAATAATGCCTTGTTCAAATACCAATTATAAAACAAATTAGAAATATGTTAAAATGATAGCAATGTCATGTAACAAAATTCATGGAATGTAGCTATGGCAGTCCCTGGAAGTGATTTTATGTGCCCAGATCATTATATATTTCCTCTCCCCGCTGTGCTTCTGATTCGCCAGACTTTGGAAAAAAGCCTTAGAACAGCCCTCAATGCTTTACATTTTCTCACCTCAGGACATGCTGGTTCCCACCTCCCATTGGTGAGTTCCTTCTTGAAGCCTCCACTTTGGGGATAGGCCCATGACAGCCTTCTTTCATTTTCTTCCAGACTGTGCTTTTGTTTCCTTGAACTTTGACAGCACAGTGGATAGAGAGCTGGCTCTATGGTTAGGAAGACTCGAGTTCAAATCTGACCTCAGACACAGTAGCTATGTGACCGTGGGTAAGTCACTTTATTCTGTTTGCCTCAGTTTCCTCATCTGTAAAATGAGCCGGAGAAGGAAAAGTCAGACTAACAGAAACAATAGCAACAAACAAAATAATAACAACCCCAGAAATAGCAGCTCCCCTGCTCTGCTCTGCTCTGGCTAAAGCACACTCCATGGAGTGCTAAATCCACATCATGGCCACATACAGATAAATGTGTGCTTAGGGCTTTTGGAATAACTTAGTAAAGCCTGGATGGTACCTTGGTCCCCCCCCTCCCTACCACCATATTCCCATGGTGGGCTTGGCATGACTTTAAAAGGAGACGCAGCTCTCCAAAAGGATATATCATTCAACACAATCTGAACAAAAAAAGACTCTCAAACCCAGCCAAGGCATCCCATTCATTCCTAGGAAGCTTTAATTTGTAAATTTGTAATATACGTGGCACCTTGAGTTTTGCAACACACTTTACTTATCCTGGAAGCAACCTGAAGAGGCAGGTGATATTTTAATCCCCACTTTCCCAAGGAATAAAGGAGTAAGTGACTTGCATAGGATCATAGAGCCAGTTTGAGCCCAGATGTCTCCTGATTCCATGCTCAGCGCTCTTTTCACACTCCTCATGCGTCATTACATTCCAACCATGGAGGCTCACTATGGTTAAAAAAAAAATCTCTCAGAGATGATGATGGTAATGATGTTACAGGCCTGCGGTTTGGTGGAGATGGATAGTCTCCCAGCTGAGGAGCCAGAGGAACTATGGTGTGGAAGAAGGGTCATCATCATTGGATACCAAGGTCCAGGAGGACGGCAGGGAGGAGTGAGATGGAAAGGAAGACACAAGCCATCGTGTGAATCAAATGTTATTAAGCTGTTAGGAGAAACAGTGGACATACCCAAGTGTAAAAGCACCTTACCAATATGGGAGAAGCCCTACTCAAAGCGAACAATAGCAGTGGTGAATTATTTCTATCTAAAGAAAAGTAGGGATTTAATTTGTTGTGCTACCGCCAGTTAGATAATTGATGGTCGCTTTTTCTTCCGAGACACAATAGAGCTCACCATCTAAACAATTTATGGAAGGACAAGCTCTGCAGTCACTGTGGGCGCCTGTGCCAGATTTCTATCATTAGTTATCATGCCAGTGTTCAGTTCTGGGTCACTGGCATACACAGCTTTATGGGGGCTCTGCCAAGCTGATCTGAAAAGAAGCTTGCCTTTCCATATGACCACAGGCAAGGGGCATTTATATCTTGGTTATAAACACAAACAAACAAAATACAAACAAAGGCTAGCATGGTGTAGCATAAAAGGACCCTGGATTAGAGTCAGAGGACCTGGGTTCAAATCTCACCTCTGTCACTTACTACCTGTGTTACATCATACAAGTTACTTAAACACTCTTGGCTTTAGTTTTTCATATATGAAATGAGAGGACTAGCCTAGAAGCCTCTAAAATCCCTTCCAGTCCTAAATCCTATGTCTTCTATATACCTAAGCAAACCAGTACCAGAGTTCATGTGGACCTTAGATTAATTTGGGGGGGAAAGGGGTAGAGGATCATCAGAGGAGGAAAAACTATGATATGTTCCAGTAATCTAAAAAAGATTCGAAAATATTAATGATGGGATTAGGATGCTTACAAGTACAAATGTGTTAGGAAATGGAGTGACATAATTGTTAATAATAGTGTTTTATCTGGTGGAATTATACCCCACAACAGATGACTAACAAGCCAGAGACTGTCAGTATTGGTTGCAAAATAAAATTATTGCCTAATTTAGGGAACATTTGATGTCAGGTTTACAGAGAGAATCCAATTTTGAACATAAGATTGGATACAAATCAGGAAGCTAAAAAACTTACTGGAGCAGAGACAGATTATTTTCCCATAATCATATTTGATAACCCACTATCAAAGTCAATGTTTAGGAGAAAATTGGAGAGAAGTCATACTTGAAAAAAACCTCAGTGGTGATGGAAAACTCCATATTTGCATGCAACTGCATGTAGGGTTACTTAGTAGAACAAAGCCTGGTGATGTCTATGAATCTAAAACTTTGTGAGGACAGGTCTGACATCATGGATCTAGGCATCCTCTTTTCCCTTGTCCACTGATCTTCTCCCCTAGACCTTAATAAATGCTTGTTGACTGACTGACTGATTGGCTCCTGTTGTGAAAGAAATCAAATCACATAGGTGATTGCCTACTCTGCCTATGTGCAAAGCTGGCCTTGCCTCAGTCACAGATCTCAGTATCAACTATGAAATATTTCTTTTTTTTTCTTAAATATTATCCTTGCTCCAAACACAAAACTAAGAAGTCTCCCAATATGTCACCATTGGTCTTAGGTTGGAATCTTTATATCTTCCTTCTCTATCAGACTCCTTTCCAAATAATGTTTATCGAGAAATGGTGCCTAATGACTTCACAATCATGATGTCATTAAGGTATAGTTCTGGAGGAAAATCATTTTTTATTTGGAGTCCTTACAAAGGAGAGATGGCATGAGTTCTTGTGAGTATAGAAATAGCTTTTTCTAAAAGGAGTCACCACTCAGAAACAATTTTCAGGGTAGATTTCCAGGAGAAAGTCATAAATGATAGCAATTCATCCTAGAATGTGAAAAAGAAAGGCTATGTAGAAGTGTGTTCTACTGATCTTCAGGGAATGTATTATATAGGTCATCCTGCCTGATGTGATTAAACATTATGTGTATAGGAAATATAATCTGATTTCCTTGCTAGAAGAGAAGCTAAAAGGACCTGAGGAATGTCCAAGAACAATGGAAAACACTGCACTGACAGTCAGGAAGGTCTGGGTTCAAGTCTTGGCCCTGCTACTTGGTGGCCATGTGATCTTGGGCAAATCAACAAACATCATCTATAAAATGGGGAGAGGAAATTGGGCTAGATAATAATAGGTGACATTAAAGTATAACTTTTACCTATGGAAATCTCATTTGATTCTCACATCAATCCTGTGAGCTAGGTAATATTAGTATTATCCCCATTTTATAAATGAGTCTCAGAGAGCTTGAGTGATTTTTCCAAGGTCACACAGTTAGTAAGTGGTAGAGTCAAGACTCAAACTCAGGTCTTCTGGTAGAATCTGACCACATGTATACATTCCCCCATAAAGAGGAAGGGAGGAGAGGTTAAAAACTAGAATGAATGATTAGCATAGCCCCCGACTGAAAAAATAATTTTACCAATTTTTATGTGTATCCTTATCTAGTTTAAGACTAGCATTCTTTAAAAAAAATTTTTTTTTTGCTTTTTGGAAGGCAATTGGGGTTAAGTGACTTGCCCAAGGTCACACGGGTATTTTTTATGTTAAGTGTCTGAATCCGGATTTAAACTCAGGTCCTCCTGACTCCAGGGCTGATGCTCTATTCACTGTGCCACCTAGCCACCCCTAAGAATAGCATTCTTAAAAGATTCTCACACTAGCTAGATTGCTATATTTGAAAAAGATACCAGCTCCTGTTGTTCCCAAAGTATAAAACAGTGTTATTGTTGTTCATCCTTCATTTTCATAGAGGTCCGAGGACATCATGACTTGCATGTGAATTGAATTTAAGTGTGGCAGAGTAGAACAAAGTCATTAGCCTTTGCACCCTCTTTTTAAGTCATCAAAGTCCAAGGGCAAGACAAAAATGAGGACAACTGCAAATGGCTCAGGATGCAATAGATGACCATGATTAAGGTCTAAGCACCCACAGTGCTTGCTTCAGCCACTTTCATGGCTGCTGGAACAAATTGTTCTCATCTATTCATTCTGCCAGGAAAAGTCTTTAAATCCTTGGGGTAGACACCCCCCTAACCCACCAATGGTTTTGAGGCGTGTTGGATATCCTCAACCTGGTTTAGCTTATCTGCTGAGACAGTTTTACCATGTTGTGACTATTATACATGTTACAGCTTCTTAGAGCCAAAGGTGAGAGTGGGGTGAAAGGTCAACACCAAAGGTGGATGAATGTAATGGGAATGTAAATTTTAAAGATCTTCCCTGCCCCTAGGCTAAAGTGCACCTGGAGCCTGGGGTGGAAGGCTTGTTTTTCAGTAGATACTTTTTGATTGGCCAGTGGGTCCAAAAGGTTGTTACATTCTCTGAGCCTGGAGAAGGCTATATAAGCCCTGATATGAGGCTTTGTTTTGGGGCTCACTTTGAGAAGTGTTCTGTGATTTGATGAAACTATGGGCTAGCCGTTGTCCAGAGCCCCCCGGCTTTGAAACCCAGATGTTGTTTGGTATGGATGTAATGGTTGGACAGTTTGGAAATCTGTCTACTTGATCTTTTTCTCTGTCTTGATAATTCTGCCTGTATACTTTGAAGTTCAGGGTGCTGACCTTTTTCCCCTGAACTAGGTAAATGATACATATCTGACTGATTAAAGTAAGCTTGTTAACCCATTTTGAGTTGCTTTCCATTATCAAAGCAGATCCAAGAACCTGTGTTGGCCGCAAACCTTGAGGATGCTTGGGGTGCTTGCTGCTACAATGAACAGCCCTGAAAAGGAGTTGGCAGGCCCTCATACCAAAGGTGCCAATCCTCCCTGGACATCCCAGTGCTACCACCTAGCTAAATGACCATTTGAATCTAGCCTGAAATTCTGGATCAGATTGATTTTCCTGAGACTACTTTATGAGTTATTTTGCTTCTAAGGCCAAAATGGATAGCTAAAAAACAGAGTGGCCAATGAAGCTGATTAATACCTATATCCTTATAACCTTTATTGTCTGTGTGTACCACACAGGTAAATTAAAGAGACTGGGTCTGTGTTTCTGTTACTTGAATTCTGGAATCAGACTAACATACCTTCTAACATCACATTCTTTTTTTTTCTTTTATTAATTTGTCCCTCTCTTCTATTCAATCTCCTCCACCCACAGCCACTGAGAAAATGAACAAAGAAAAATAAAAAAAATAAATCCCACATTACATAGATTTATGTATCAGCAAGACAAATTCTCATATTGGCCATCTCTGAAAATGTATGTCTCTTGCTGACTCTGACAGGAGGTGAGTGACATGTCTCAACTTTCATCTTTTGGATTCCTGGTTTTTCATTCTGTCCCTCTAAGTTCTAAAATCTCCCACATTTGTCTTTCTCTATTTGTAAAAATTGTTCTCCTGGTTCTGCTTACTTCACACTTGCATTAGTTCATAGAAGTTTTCTCAGTTTCCTCTGAAATCATCCATTTGAAGTATAATTATCACTAAGGTCCCTTGCAGCTCTCACATTTTACAGTCCTCCAGTTTCATAGAGAAAATAAAGGCGCTCTAGGCTGGACAGAAGAAGTAATCCATGAAAAAAAGAAGGCAGAAAGGAAAAGAATGTGAGAAAGGGGAGATGAATCAAAGGTGGTATCAAGAAGTTAGTGACCGAAAGACTAGCAAGGAGAAGGAAGAGAAGAAACTGCATTCTCCACATGAAAGTGAAGCAGAATGTTGCATCTTCTGAAGAAGCAGCAGCATCTCATAGTCAACCCAACACAGTAATCAATGATGAGAAGCATCCTTGCTGATTGCTGACAGGTAGACATATGGAGACCTGAAACAGTTTTGTGAGAGGTGAGCTCCTGGACTGCAGTGTATCTGAGACAGGGACAGAGAGTCTGACAGGATTCAGCCAATCTAGGAAGCACTAGCTTCCTCTGTTCATGTACAAAGGTTCAAGTGACTATCAGAAGAAGCCTGAAATGCATTTCCAGTGATTCAAAGTCCTGATAGGAAATTGAGTAATAATAATGAAAAAATTATATATTACTTTAAATTTTCAATATTTCATTTGATCCTTGCAATAACCCTGTGAGGAGTCACAGGAATTATTGTATCCTCTTTACAGATAAGGAAACTGAGGCTCAAAGGAGTCCAGCATTCCTGGCTTCCTTAAAGACTCATCTCAAAAGTCACTTTCAACAGGAGGTCTTTCCTGTTCCCCTCAGTCACTTGAGCCCTCTTCTACGTGCTTGTATGTACTTAATAATATACATGTGGTCTACTCCATTTTAGGGCAGCAAGGTAGTACAGTGGATAGAGTGCCAGGCCTGGAGTCAGGAAGACTTGAATTCAAATCCAGCCTCAGATACTTATTAGCTGTGTGACCCTGGGCAAGTCACTTGACACTATTTGCCTCAGTTTACTCATCTGTAAAATTAGCTGGAGAAAGAAAAGGCAAATTACTCCAGTATCTTTGCCAAGAGAACCCCAAATGGAATCACAAAGAGTTGGACATAACTGAAACAATTGAATAACAACAACCCCATTATAACATAAGCTCCCCTTCAGGTCAAAGGCTGTTTTTACCTTTTGTTGTATCCCTCATACTTAACACATTGCCTGGCATATAGTAAGCACTTAAGAAATATCTGCTGATTGATTGAAGTAAATTGTCCATGCATGCATGCACAGTCAGTAAATGTCATAGGTAGGACTGGAACCCAGGTGAGCCTGGCTGCAGGTAGAGCATCCCATCCACTATTGCACACTGCCTCTTTGAAGGCCTTAGTGTAAGTGGTCTTGCCATTTTATCTTCCATTTGAATTATGCACAAGGGAAGAGCTGTTTCTCATGAAGACAGAAAAAAAAATGTTTTAAGAGATTTTTTTCCAGTTAAAACTGTAAAGCTGAATACTATGGAGGGTAACTTCTATGAAACAAAAATAACTCTCCAAATGGAGAGGATTCCTAATAATTCTCAGAAGGAAATGGTAGGGGAATCAGTAAGGAGCAGGGCCTCCAGCCTCCCTGCTCTAGGCAATAAGGCCCAAAGCATTGCAGTCAAAAGTGGAGGCTTGAGCACTGATTCACCGGTGTCACTAAGACTTGGTGAGTTTCAGATAATGACTAGAGAATATAGCAGAGTAAGAATGTGTTTTGATGCTTCAAGCTTTCTCATCAATGTAGGTATTTTCTCTTTGGATATAAACTACATCTCACACTGGCATTATCTTTGCATCCTAGGGTAGCATTTCAAGCTCATAACCTAACAAAAAAGACATCAAAGAAAATCTACCCAACATTTACCGAGAGGATGAACTGGTTCTTTTAATATTTCAAGGATACCATCATAACAACTGAGGAGTCCATTTGTTATCCTTTGCTCTCCCTTATACTGCCTGGCCCACATGCTTTTCATGTCCCTGATGATAACTTGCCTACCACTTACTGGTAATATGTTTCAGCCTGCTTGTACCTACCATGCGTCTTACTTTGCCCTTTGGGTCATCTGAAAATCCGATTCTTCTGAGATCATGGGGGTGATTCACAGCCCCAAGTAGAGAATATCTGTGTTAAAAAATATGGGTTTTGGCAGCAGAGAGCAGTCTGGGATCATTAAAAGTGATGTGCAGCTTCACAAATGCAATCCAGCCTGATCTCTTAAAGAGTCAGGAGTGCTATAGCTCAGAATTAACTGAGGCTGGTAAGAAAACAAAAGGATAAGGGAAAAGGGGTTATTTTTTAAGGCTATATTGAGGGGAAAAACAAGGTCAAAGAAGGGATAAGATGCTTCTTAAGGCAGATGGTACAATAACAAAAAGAAAAGAGAACTGCTCAAGTCTTATTTGACTTCTGTTTTCTCTGATCAGAAAAATAGTCTTTGGATTAGAAAGGGAGAATAAATTGGCCTATGATTTCATTGTTATAGGGAACTCCTAGATGGGTCTACTCCCTTTCCCACTGTAGGTCAGAAAGTGCCTTCCCTGCAACATACTGAGTCTAGAGCATGGGAGATCAACAGACTTGCCCAGGATCACACAGCCAGTGTGTATCATAGGCAGAACTCGAATCCAGAACTTTCTGGTTTCAAGGCCAGCTCTCTATATCCACTATGCCATGCCACCTCTCAACAAAAATGGCTAATGGTTATAAGCGCATTGTTTGAGGGCTAGGTGGGGGTGTAATGAAATGGTTAAGGGTTTGTTTGTTTTGGTTTTAGCGAGTTGCTTGGGCATGTTAGGGAATATAGAGTCAGAAGGGAAGTTAGTGAGTTCATGTCACAAGGCACATATTAACTCCATTCTTGAGTACTAAGAGAACTGATGGGAGAGCCACTTATTGGGAGTGATCTTTAAAAGTTCATGCAAAATAAAAAGGGTACATAGGACTGGAGAAGAGTATCATCCTGATTCCACCCCACCCTCAACCCCCCAAAAGGGAAGAGCACAGACTCTGTTGGTTCATGAGCATGATTTTGATCCTGGCAACAATTCTGGAGATTAGAATTGATGATTAGTAAAAAAACTAGAAAAGGAAGACGTGACATTGAAGATGGCTATATAAAAATAAGTCACACTTACCTAAACTCATTTCCTTTTTGGTAAGTTACTAAATTGGTAGGTTGGGAGAATGCTGCAGATATATCTTATCTTGATCTTATCTAAGCATTTTACAGTTTCTTCAGCTATTCCTGTGGGAAAGATAGAGAGTTGCAGGCTAGGTGGGCTAAGTGAAGAGAAAATTGGTTAAATGACTGACTCAATGAGTAATCATTAATGGTCCAATGTCAAATTGGAAGATAATGTCTAGTGGAGTGCCATGAAAACCTATACTTGGCTTTCTGCTCCTTAATATTTTTTATAATTGATTTAAATGAAATCATTGATAGCACACTTATTAAATACGCAGGTGACACAAAGCTGAGGGGAAAAGCTATCATGCTAGATGACAGGGTCCCAAAGATCTGAACAAGGTAGACTATGGGGGATGAAATAAAAAATGGTCAATTTTAAGAGGGATAAATATAATACCTTATAAGTGAATTTTTTAAAAATCAATTTTCCAAGTATAAGATGGGAGAGGCACAGTCATACATAATGCAATTATCTGAAAAAAATTCTGGGGGTTTTAGTGGACTGCAAGCTTAATATGATTCAACAATACTATATGGTATCAAAGAAATCTACAGTCTTGGGTTGCATTAAGAGAAGCATAATATCCAGGCGTATGGAGGTAAAAGTCCATCTGTCCTTTGCCTGCGTACGACCTCATCTAGAGTATTGTGCTCATTTCTGAGCCCCATATTTTAGGAAGGGCATTGATTAATTAGAGTGTCCAGAGAAAGACAACCATGATAGCTAGTATAACAGGATGGGTATCAATAACTAGCAATCAACAGGGATTGACGAGAGATAGATGCTGAATGAGAAAGAAAAATTGCCAACAACTTAAGCCATCCAAAAGTGAAATGAGCTGCTAGAAGTGGTAGATTCTGTCTCACTGCATCTCTTCAAGGAAAAATGATGATCACTGGTGGCTTTGTGGTAGATTCTTGTTCAGGCAGGGGTTGGACTAGGTGGCCATTGAGCTCCCTCATGAATTTGTTCCTTCTTCACTGGCTCATTCTCATCTGCCTAAAAACATGGTCAGATCTTCCTAATGCTGAAATAACAACCTTGCCTTTGACCCTTCCTTACCATCCAACTACTGTCCCATCTCCCTCCTTTCCATTTGTTGCTACATGTATTGAAAATATTGCCTATACTTAATACCACCATTTCCTTATAACCTACTTTCTTCATATCCTCTAGTGGTCTGCTTTCTGTAATCTCTATCTTATTGAAAATGCTATCATAATGGTGATCAATGATATAGCAATGCACAAATTCATCTGTCTTTTTTTCCATTTGATCTTTCTTGCTAGCTGTATAATTTTTCTTTTTAATGCTATTGGCCACCTCTCATTACTAGATGGTATCTATTCCATTGGCTTCCATGACTCTACTCTCCTGCTTCTCTCCTAGTATTCTAATTACTCTTCCTTTGTTTTTTTCGTGGCTCTTTTTTCTCTTTCTGACTTCTCAAGTTTCATTTTCCTTTGGCCTTCTTTTCTCTAATACTCTCTCTCCTGTCAATCTTATTCACTCTCATAACTTACAGGTTCATAGGGTCATTGATTTTGAGCTAGAAAGGACCTGAGAAGTAATCTAGTTCAACTCCTTTATTTTACAATGAGAAAACTAAAGCCAAGAGGTGAAGGGTGTGTGGGGCCAAGTCTAACAGATTCTTGAGCTTGTGTCTGAGTCCAGAGACTTGTGACTTGGACCGAGTTCAAGGACTCGAGCTATATTAGAGTCTGGACTTGTTGACTTACTCAGATCCAGGAGGGTGCAACGTCCCCTCTGGACAGGTGTTCCATATCTTTCCCCAAGAAGAATATTTGGCATTCAGTATCAAGAAATATTGCTGTGTCTCCTACAAGCAGAATGGGCATGCAGGAAGCAGCCTTGGTAGTCAGGGCCGTTACTGATATCTATGTTTAGCTGAGTGCATCTGTGAGAAACAGGTGATTCAAAGTTCACTGTAAAACTTTCCATGCATAATCAAGAAAGATATATAATCAATTATACTACTCCATTAAACCAGCACTGTTGCCTAATTATGCTCACCTAGCCCAAATCTTTTGATCACTATCCATCCTACAACATCAGTTGCTGGCAGAAGAGACTTGCCCAAGGTCACACAGATGGGGGAGAACTGGGATTCTGACTCCAAATTAAAAACACTTACCACCTCCCTCTAGAAGATGCCCAAATATGCATCTCCACCCCTGACTTCTCAGTTCTTGACCCATATTTCCAACTGCCTATAAGATATCCTTACTTATGGCTATCTGACTAGAACCTTGAACTCAATATGTCCAAACTAAGCTTTTTCTTCTATTTCTGTGGCTCTGACTTTGATGATATCATCATTTAACTCATCTCTTGGCTTTATCCTTGACTAGTCTCCCTCTCCCTCAGCTATCATATCCATTTAATTACCATGTCCTGCTAATTCTACCTATGAAACCTTTCTCAAATCTGTCTCCCCCTTCTCTTTTCTCATTTGTACCATCTTAATTTAGTAAATGCCTTCATTAACACCCACCTGGACTTCTAAGAGTCACCTCACAGGCCTTCCTGACACCATGCCTCCCCTCTAATCAATCCTTCCTCTCACTGTCAGACTAATCTTTATATGTAGATATGGTCATGTCACCCTTCTACCTTAGTTGTTCCCTGTTTCTTACCAAATAAAGTTCAAACAACTTAGCATGATATTCAAGCCCTCCTCCACTCTGCTTTTCCAGGCTTGACTCATATTGTTCCTTTTCATGTAGTCAACAGTTATTCAGACTGGACCATCTAAATTCCCTAAACCACTCTCAGAACTTTTTGCCTCTGTTTTTCTTTACATCTGGAAAATTCTACTTAAAATTTACCTTACTTGATTTGTCCATCATTCTCTACCATGTTCATATTTTTTGGAATCCTATCATCCAATGTGACAATTATCTTTCACAATTTTGTGTCATCTACATATTTGCTAAGCACAACATTTTCACTCATATCAATGATAAAATATATTAAATAGCAGCAGATCAAGACAGATCCCTGTGGCACTCAACTGGATACTAACTTTCAACTTGACACCAAACCATTATTGATTATTTGCCAGTCATTTAACCAACTTTGATTCCATTTAATTGTATTATCCCTGAGTTCAAAGGTGTCAAACATGCTGTGTTCCCAAAAATGTTATTGGGAAATATCTGAGAAAATAAATAAAAATACAATAGAGCACAGATAATGTTAATATGTGGTCTTCTAAGTCAATATGTCACCCATAGGAATCCTTATGTTACTACTGCTAACCTATGTTTCTCCATCTTTTCCATAAGAATAGTCTGAAACATTTTAGCCTCCTTCACATATTAAATTCTTGCCTGTCTATTAAGGCCCAATTCAAATTCTACTTCCTCCAAAAATTTTGTCTTCTTTCCAGAAATAATAGCATGCCTCATCTCATTTCATATAGGACTTTTTGGTGGTAACTCTTTGATGTACATCTCAGGTACCATTACGTATCATACTTATTTACATTTGAGTCTCATCTTCTTGTGTGAGAGAGTAAAAGCCTCATAGGGGCAGGGATGATGTCTAATATAAATTTCATATCCTCCCCTCTTCTCCACCCGGTGCCTAACATAGTGCTCTGAAAACTATGAGTGCTCATTAGATTTTGGTTGAATAGATAATTGAATGAATGAATGACTTTCAGTAAAGTGTGCTACATGACATCTTTCTGGACAAGATGGAAGAATCTGGACTACTTCACATGCAGTTATCTTTGTAAAACAATGGTACCCATAGAGTATTAATGAATCTATCTCAATATGAAGAAAAATCTCTTGGAATTACTGTTTATTGCACTACTGAGAGGCAGCCAGTAACTACCCAGGTGCAGTAAATTTCAAGAATCTAGAGCATGTGGCCAACTGGGCATAAAAAGAAACATGCTCCCAAAGAATCAGTCAATAGGCATTTTTAAGCACCTACTCTGTTCCAGGTCCTGAGGATACAAAAACAAAAGTAAGATCACTCCTGCCCTCAAGGCACTTATATTTGGACAGGAAAGACAACATGTTTTGTATATACAAAATACATGCAAAACATATACAAAATAACCTTTTGGGAGAAGCCATTAGCTCCTAGGCAAACTGAGAGGTTGCAAGCTGAAATTGGTGCCTATGCTGTTTTCCTAAAAAGTTTCCAAGAATCAGTAAGAGCATTCAGGCATCAGAGGCAGCCTATAAAAAGGGAGGATTGATAATGAACCCATGGGAGTTGATGAAGTCACTGAATAAGATAGTGTAAAAAAAGGAAGAAAAGACTCACCCACACAGTTGGAGAGTATGATATAAATGATGATTCATTAAAGGAAACTGATAAAGAGTCACCAAACATGTTGGAGAAGAACCAGGAAAGACAACTATCAAGACAGCCCAGAGAGGAGACAATAAGAATCTGGGAAAAGAAGTGATTAATAGTGTCAAATACTGCAGAGATATCAAAAAGAATAGAGATTAAGCAAAGGCCATCAGATTTAGAAATTAAAAGAACACTAGTAATTCTGAAGCAAGTAGTTTCAGTTGAGTGAGGAGTCAAGAGAAATAAGGAGGCTGAGAACCTGGGAGACTGGAAGGATGATGTCCTAGGGAATGGGAATAGGAAAGTTCAGAGGAGGGCTAGATTTACAGGGAAAAATAGTGTAATTGCATCCCATTTATCTCAGCTTGTCCCATGCTAGTCAATCTTTCTTTTCTCTTAACCAAAAAAAAAAGAAAAAGAAAAAGAAAAAGGACTTCCTCTTTAGCCACTGCTATAGTGATAGGGGACGATTTGTGTGGACACTGGGAAGGTGAGTGGAATTTTGCCAGAAATGTTGACATGCCTGGGAGCAATTTAGTTATAACCTACCTAAAGGCCCCATGTCTGGGGCAGCCACACCAGAGGAGAAGGAAGCTGTGGGAGGAGCAGAGTGGGGAGTGTTTGAGGGGGTTTGTAGTAGTGTTAGAGACAAGCTATGGGGGCAGGGGGCAGGAGTGGAATGTGGCCCCTCCATCCCATCTATGTTATTAGTTAATCACCTGGGAGTCAAGTCAAACCCTCTCCAACTTAGGGAACTGCTATTCTAAAGGGGAGATCTTACTTCAGATTCTGGCTTAGTATAAGGATGTTTTAACAATTAGTATAACCCAGTTGTAGAATGAGAATTGAATATTTAAGGAACTAATAAGGTCCCTGTCATATGAAGAGTTCAAGGAGGTCAAATGATTGTCTTTTCTGGGGTATTATAAAGGAGATTTTTCAACTGTGAGGAAACTTACCACTAAGATGCTTTTCAACACCAATATTCTGTGATCTTGCAGATTTTTTTTAAACTAAAAACACTTTAATGCACAAGCACCTGAGAATAGAACCTAGCTGAAAAGCTGGGCATGAGCCAGCACAGTTAGGAGGAGGAACTAGAAACCTGCGGCCTCAGCATTAGAAGATAATGCTTGAGAAGACCTCTAAACTATGAATGAAAGAAAGGATGAAAGAAAGGAAGGAAGAAAGAAAGAAAGAAAGAAAGAAAGAAAGAAAGAAAGAAAGAAAGGAAGGAAGGAAGGAAGGAAGGAAGGAAGGAAGGAAGGAAGGAAGGAAGAAAGAAAGAAAGAAAGAAAGAAAGAAAGAAAGAAAGAAAGAAAGAAAGAAAGAGTGAATGAATGAACGAGCATTTATTAGGCTCCAGCCAAATGCCAAGTACTTTTCATATCTCTGGGGTTAAAACTACCAAAAACCGTCCCTTCCCTTAAGGAGCTTAGTTGGTTGGTTGTAGTCCTTTGTTCCTCAAGAGGACCAAAATGATATTGCTATGCTGGAGTTGTTACACTGTGTGTCTGACTGTGACTGATCAAACCAATATGAGCTCGGAATTTTCTATCACAAGTTGGGCACAAATGGTCCATGTACACATTTGGGTTGGATTCTCTAAATCTGTACATCTCTCATTTCTTCTGAGCTACTTCAATTCTGCTTTGCTCACAGAGCACAGCACCTCCTCTGATGTGTGTACACTATGCTGAGCAGTCCTGTGCCAGTGTCTCCCATGTCACACAATCAATTCCAAAGTTCTTCAGAGAGACTTTGAGAGTGTCCTTGTATCACTTCTTCTGGCCACCATATGAATCGAACACTTTCCCTGGGTGAGTTCTTCATAAAATAGTCTGCTTGGCAAGCATGCATTTTACATTCAAACAGCATGGGCAGCCCATCAGAATTGTAATCTCTGAAGTAGAGTTTGAATGCTTGGAAGTTTAGTTTGAGAAAGGACCTCAGTATCTGGCATCTTATCCTGCCAGGTGATCAGTTAAAAAACTAAGGTGATCCTTAACTTTCCCAGTTTAGGAGCTTAAATTCTAATGGAGGAGAAGGCACATATAAGAGTGTGATAGCCAAAAAGGATTATGTTGATTTGGAACATTGCAGAGATGTTGAGTGAAGCCACTAGAAAGTATATTTATTCATGCTTTCCAGAAGCAATGGCAATTATGATTTGGTTATGGTCCCTAAAATAGATGTGGGGAATAGTGGGAGGGTTCATAAGCCAAGAAGATACCTAAGTAGCAAAGTGAAGTATGATTCAGACCCACCTGAAACAAGGAGCCAAGTAAAGTAGTCACCAAAAAAAAAGGTGGGGTACCCAGTGCAAGTGTTCTGGAAAGATCAAGGGCATGGGTTCTGATCCTGGTAGCAAACTGACTAGTAAGAAGACAGCCCAGCATTAAAGCCTCTGCAGATTTATACTGCTGACTGACAGGCTGATTACTCATGTAACAATGTGAGGGCAGTCCTTATGTTACACCATCCTCCATTCCCATGCTCCATTTCATTATTTCTGATTTATAGAAGTTGCCATTTGCCTTTGACATTTTAAATGCTTGCTCTCACATTAATAGCAAAATAATTGAGGCAACTTGGCATAGTAGATAATGTGTGGGCTTGGAAACAGGAAGACCTTAGTTCAGATCACACCTCTGACACGTATTGGCTCTCTGCCTCCAACTTAACTTCTATTGACTCTGACCTTATCTATTAAATTACTGCCAGATGGTGGGAATTTCCCCATAATGACAATAGTCTTCTGTGAAGACTTAGTGAGTACTAGACCATACTTTTTTTTTTTTGCCTTTTGGAGGGCAGTTGGGGTAAAGTAACTTGCCCAAGGTTACACAGCTAGTTTTTTGTATGGGTGTTAATTTAAGTGTCTGAGGCCAGAACCGAACTCAGGTCCTCCGACTCTGGGGCCAGCACTTTACTCACTGCTCCACCTAGCCGCCCCTAGACCATACTTTTAACAGACCAGAAACTGATACAAGAATCTGAAGGTATCTTTGAGAGATTTCATTATAGGTTAGCAACTGAAAACAGCATGAAGGGAAAGATTATAGGTAGCTAGGTGGCTCAGTGGATAGAGCACTGGGTTTGGAGTCAGGAAGAGTCATTTTCCTGAGTTAAAATCTGGCTTCAGACACATACTAGCTGTATGACCCTGGCAAGTCACTTATCCTGTTTGTCTCAGATTCCTCATCTGTAAAATGAACTAAAGAAAGAAATAGCAAACCACACCAGTATCTTTGCCAAGAAAATTCCAAATGGGGTCACAAAGAGTCAGACCTGATTGAAACAACTGAATAACAAAATAGGAAAGATTCCTTGGTTTGAAGTTAGAAGGATTATGTTTGAATCCTGGCTGTATTGCTTAGTATTTGTGTGACCTTGGATAAGTCATCCAACCTCTCAGGACCTCCATTTCCTCATACGTAAACTACAGGGAGGTTGGACTCGATGATGTCTAAAATCCCTTCTACCTCTAAAGCCATGATCCTAAGAATCAGCAATAGAGCCACTGAAAGGAGAATTTCAAAAATTTTCTGATCACCAGATCCAGCACTTTGGTACAAAACACAATTAACATGTAGTCTTTCTACAACCTGAGAAATATCTAGCCTGGGATCTCTAAGGTGACTTAACTATGACCTGGAAAATCTCTGTGATTCCTGAGAAGTTGCTAATATACTCCTTTAAAGACTAAGTCATCTTCTTTTGCTCCTTTTGTGGTTTTGGCTTATTGTTGACAGGCAGTCCTAAACAGCTTTCTGTAATGATAGTCAAGGGATTGGGGAAAAGAGGTAAGCAAAGAATCTGACAGCTAAGTCTTTGTTTCACAATTCATTTCCATAACATTCTTCTTATTTCTTTAGCAGCCCTGTTCTCTTTCAGCTTTCAATTATTTTAGGAATTTCAATTATTTCAGCTACAATTTTAGGAATTTCAAGAATTCAATTATTTAGGAATCTTTTTGCACAGCCTCATACAAATACTTATTAATTTGGCACTTGGCCAAATCCAATTCAGGGACATGTCTGAATATTTTAACTAGGACAATTCCATGAAAGACTGAAGTTGGGAGATAAGATGTATTATTCAAAAACAGACATATAGACTATTGTTTTTATAATTAATCTCTTTTTAATTAATTTTTATTTAGAATCTAACAAACACACAAAAAAGAAAGAACCTTTCCATACACAAATAAGAACAGTTAAAGAAGGCTATATGTGAAACCATGAATCTCAGTTACATGAAACCTGTTTCTTCCTGTTTCTTTTAAAAAAAAAAGTATGTAATAAATTCAAGATGTTTCTTTGAATTGTCCTCATAACTGATCTTACTGGCACAAAATGGCCACTAGATGGCAGCAGTAAAAGTACTGGCTATTTCTTAGAATAGACCTTTTTTTCTCAAGGTCTTCCAGCCTTGTGACTCTGCCTGTGTCTGACCTGTGTCGCATTGAATTTTCCATCTGTGTGAAACTCTGTTTCACAAGTAGAATTTAGATTTACTTATTTCTCATGAATTTAAACAAAATTCTTTGTATTTTGAGCTTTATGTAAAAACCCTTTCTGAAATCAATTCCTTTCTCTTTGGTGTCCAAATTACATTCCGGTTTTTACTCTTTACTGGCATATTTGTTGCAAAGGGTGATGCAGAACCAGGTCAGAAAATAAATAATACAAGTGCTGTTAACCCTTCTGGCCCCAAGTTTCCTCAAAAACCACAAAGCAACGGTTGGTCTAATTGGCCTCTGAGGTCTATTCCAGTTCTCAGTCTCTAGTAGAAAACTGATTTGATTTCAATAAAATTCAGTAAGCATTGATTAAATGTCTAGTATGACAGCTAGCTGGTACAGTGGATAAAGCATTGAATCTAGACCCTGGAAGACAAGTTCAAACTCAGACTCCTCTATTTACTAGCTTGTAACCCTAGGTTACAAGCTAGTAAATAGAGGAGTCTGAGTTTGAACTAGGTCTGGAGTTAGGAAGATCTGAGTTCAAATCCAGCCTCAGACACTTACTAGTTGTGTGACCCTGGGCAAGTCACTTAACCTTGTTTGCCTCAGTTTCCTCATCTATAAAATGAGCTGGAGAAGGAAATGTCTAACCACTCTAGTGTCTTTGCCAACAAAATCCCAAATGGGGTCATGAAAAGTTGGACATGACTGGAACAACTGAACAATGATAACAAAATCAAATGAGGATCAAATGAGATATTTATAAAGCACTTAGCACAGTAGGTGCTTAAAAATGCTTGCATCCTTCCTTCTTATTCAATGCCAGGAGCTAGGGATGTAAAAACAAAGTGAGACAGTTCTTGTTTGCAGGGAGCTTCTATTGAACTTTGGGGTATGACAGGGGCCATCCCTTAGGGCATACTCAGTACTGACCTTCCTGGGTCTTGGGACAAAGTCGAAGCTTTAGAGCACATTTCTGGTCCTGAGTGACTCTGCGCTGAATGGTTTTCATTTTGAGTTGATGCTGAGTCCCCTTATTGGCTTAGCAGAAATAGCTAATGACTTAAGGGGTATTTAGAAGGAAGTGACCCCACTAGGAAGCCTCTTCCCTTCAGGGCATGCCCTCTATCTGGAGTGAAGTCAGCAGATGCCCTTGGAAGATGAGGGAGGGTCCCAAGCAGACCATGTGGCTGTGATGGCTAGATGTGCCCTATCTAGGCAAGCCTGCACCTGGATTTGGGGCAGCCTTTTTTGGTGCTGATTCTTTTCTGATCTAAGTGGCAGCAGGTCTGCCCCTAAAGTCTGAATCCAAGTTTAAGGCATTTCAATCAATTGCAGAACTTGTTGTTCAGTTGTTTTTCAGTCATGTCTGACTCCATTTGGGGTTTTCTTGGCAAAGATAGTGGAGTGTTTGCCATTTCCTTCTCCAGCTCATTTTGCAGATAAGGAACCGAGGTAAACAGGGTTAAGTGACGTGCCCAGAGTCACACAGCTAGTAAGTGTCTGAGGCTGGATTTGAACTCAGGCCTTCCTGACTCATTCCCTCTCTCTCTCCAGTCACACCAACTTACTTGCTCTTCCCTCTCTCCTCTCTGTGTCTTTGCTCAGACTATCCCCCATGCCTGGAATACTCTCACTCCTCATGTTCACCTCCAGGAATTCCTTTCTCCTTTCAAGGCTCAGATTCAATGGTACCTTCTACAAAAGGCTTTTCTTGCTTTCTCAAGTTCTCAAACTTTCTCCCCCAACACCACCCGACCCTTGCAAAAGTATTTTGCATTTATTTTATATGCTTTACTCATCTGTGTATATAGCTCTCCTCTCCCTTCAGTAAAATATAAACTTCTTTGGGACTGGAATTTCATTTGAAGAAATTTTTGTATCCTCAGTGCCTACCACCATGCTTGGAACATAGTAGGTCTGTTTTTTCCTTCCCATCATCACCACTGTAAGGTAGCTTCTTTATCATTTTGCACCTGGCTAACTACACCAGAGTGACTTGTCTCCTCCCTTGAATTGTCTCATCTTTCTTATAGGTCCTGCTTACTTTCTCACTACTGTGGACTCAATACATTTATAATCAGAATCACACAGGTTCCCCTTAATTGTCTTTCTCATTGTTCCAGGGATTTTACAGGGTCTCCCCAGATAAAGCTAAGCAGCTTGAGGACTGAGGCTATATGGCATACTTCTATCCTCACAGTGATGCCTGGCACATTGTAAACCCATCAGACATGGTTTTTGACTGACAATAAATGGTTGTTAACTAATTCATCAACCTATGCTAATGTCTTAATGGAAGGTTAGATAACAGGAAAGGGATTTGAATGTGGTCATCTAGGCATAATGTCTCTCAACTTTGTTTCTGAACCCATTAAATCATTCCAAAAGGGAGAACTAAAGTTTCTTCTAGGAGATAAGGGAGAGATTTGGACTAGGCTGTCTCTAAGGTTATTATACAGCTAGTAATTGTCTGAGGCTAGATTTGAACTCAGGTCTTTCTAATTCCAGGTCAAGTACTCTATCTACTATTCCACCTAGCTGCCTCAAAATATAGCCTGTGGAGATGTAAAGAGAGTGACATCTGTTGTCATACAAAAAAAATGCATATATACATTTTGAGAGGCAAGGTGGTAGTGGGTGAAAAGTCAGTCTTCAAGTCAGGAAGATCTAAGTTCAAGTTCACACACACATACAAATGTTTGTATATGTATATGTGTCTATAAATATATAGACATGCACATATATATGTATATATATATATATATATATACACAGTGTCCCAAAAATCTTAACATAGCTTATTAAGCTATTAAAACTTAAAAATGAACTAAGAATTTTGGGACATCTTATATTTTAGATGCATATATACATCTATATCTATACATATGTATGTATGTGTATAGATAGAGATATCTTTAATACATTGGAGAAGATGATGGCAAACCACTCTAATATCTTTGCCAAGAAAATTCAATGGATATCCACGGGGTCATTAAAAGTTAGATATGACTAGATGACTGAACAACAATGAGAGAGAGAGGGAGATAGAGAGAGACAGAGAGAGAGAGAGACAGAGAGAGACAGAGAGACAGAGACAGAGAGAGACAGAGACAGAGAGACAGAGAGAGACAGAGAGAGAGAGGATACTGAGTAGATATAATCATATTCTATATTTAATGCAAATTTCAAATCATGCCCAGGGTACCCCTAACCCTGAGGATGCCTCCTTTGGGTAGTTGGTGGTCTTATCAACTATCAGATCTCAGAATATAACTGTAAGAAGTCACTAGAACCATAAGATATGATGCTACATTTTCCTAGGAGAACTTTTTCTTGGTTCTTCATACACATCAGTGCATATACAACTTCACCCTAGATAATGTTTTCCCAGTAGCAAATCTTCCCATAAGGATTACAGTCACAGTATACCTAATTGACTCAAAAAAGGACATCAAGATTCCCAGGAGCACTCTTGATATGAAACATGGGGAAACAGAACAAGTCTCATTATATTTCAATTATCTAAAAAGTTGATGTGGTAATTATTTGGAGTCAATACTAATAGGATGACCTGAAACCTTCATTATCACCTAACAATAATTATATACCTTAAGATGCATGGGGCCCACTAGTCCTACATCCTTGGAGCCATCCATGCCCTTTCATTTTTATTCACATGGAAACAAGAGGAAATAGACTTAAATGGTTTCAAGAAGGATTTTATGTTAGACATAATAAAAAGCTCCTATTTCAGACAAGTCACAGCATCGTGGATTTAGAGTTAGAAAGGATCTTAGAAGTCATCATTTCAATTCTCTCACTTTACAAATAAGGAAACTGAGATATGAGAGGTCATGTGACATTATATTGCATATATTCATATGCACCTATTCACACCAGCTTGTTGCCTTCCCCATTAGAATGTAAGTTCCTCATGCATAGCAATTGTTTCATTCTTTGTCCTTGTATCACCAGCACCAAGGACAGTGCCTGGCACATCCTAGGCAATTAATAACTGCTTGCTGATTGATTAGCTGATTGGCTAATGTTACCCAGGTAAATGGCAGAGTAGGTTTAGCCTGTCAGGTCATGGAACACCTGAGTCAGTTTACCAAAGGAGGATAAAAAGTCTTTTGAAAACATTTTAAAATTGGGTAGACACAAATGCATCTGAAATAGACTTAGAAAATGCAGAACTATATTTTCTGTGTAATTTTTGTTGATTTTCAAAGGAAAAAAAGCATAAGAATATCCTCTGACAATCTCTACTCTATTTTCAGTGTCAACCCTCAGCAAAATTATAAAGCACAAATTGTGAAGAAATTATTAGGTATATTTTCCTGACTTTTGATCAAATTTTTCTGTCCCTCAAAACTTTTAACAAGTATTGACTGAGTGCTAGCTATGTACAAGAAAATGTGGGAAGAACTTGTATCCTATTTTGAATAATTTCATTCTCATCCAGAATCTAATCTCTGCTGAGGCTCAATTCAACCCAAGTTAATTTTTTAAGTGCTAACTACAGACAAGGCACTGTGCTGCTAGTGCGTAGGAACAGAGAGCTGAAAACCGACACAATTCCTGTCTAAAGAGGTTACAATATAATAGGGGAGATAAGACAGGTACACAAATAATTACAGCGTAAACAGAATGTGAGAAGGGTAAAGCAAAAGTTCAAAGAAAGTGTTATGAGAAATTGGAGGAGTGAGAGATCACCTTCAGTCGGGGATATAAAATACAACTTGGCCCAGATAGCATCTGAGTCTGAGTTGAGTCTTCAATGAAGGGAGGGATTTAAACAGGTGAATGCAGGTAGTGGGAGGGATTGCCATTCATTCCACATACATTTGATTAAGCTCTTGCTATGTGGGGCAGCTAGGTGACACAGTAGATAGAATCAGTTGAACATAGTGTCAGGTTCAAATCCAGCCTCAGACACTTACTCTCTGTGAGACCCTAGGCAAGTCACTTAACCACTCTCAACGTCAGTTTCCTCATCTGTAAAATAGGGTTACAATAACACCAATATGAGGATCAAATGAGATAATATTTGTAAAGTACCTTGTAAAAACCTTATGGTTCTATACAAAAGCTAGCTATTATTATTAGCATTGAAGATTTAAAGCAAAAGTAAAACAGTTCCTAGAATCACAAGGTTTATATTCTAAGCATATAGGAAAGCAATCACAAAAGCATGGATATGAAAGAGGGGAGAATGAGAATTTTTTAACACACCAGGTCATGCACACCAAGACAGACAAATTATAGTGGAGAGTTCTGACCAAAGGTGATCCACTGGGGAAGAAAATGGTAAACCACTATAGTATCTTTGCCAAGAAAACCTCATGAAGGACACCTATCAATTGGGTAATGGCTGAACAAGTTGTGGTATATGAAAATAATGGAATACTATTGTGGAATAAGAAATGACAAGCAGGCAGATTTCAGAAAAACCTGAAAAGTCTTTCATGAACTGATGCAAAGTGAAGTGAGAAGAATCAGGAAAACACTGTACACAGTAATAGCAACATTGTGAGATGATCAACTATGAAGGACAGCTATTCTCAGCAATACAATCCAAGACAATTTCAAAGGACTCGTGATAAAAAATATTGTCCACATCCATTCAGAGAAAGACCTGATGGCGTCTGAATGCAAATTGAAGCATACAATTTTTACATTCTTTACTTTTTCATGTTTTTTTCTTTTGGTTTGTTTTTTCTTTTACAACACGACTAATATGGAAATATGTTTTACATGATTGTGCATACATAACCTATGTCAAATTGCTTACCTTTTTAGGGAGGGGGAAGATGATGGAGGGAGGGATAAAATTTGGAGCTCAAAATTTTTAAAAAATGAATGTTAATATTTGTATTTAAATGTAACTAGAAAAATAAAATACTATTAGAAATTAAAAAAAAAACACGAACAGTATTAAAATACATGATGTTGCAAGATGAGCCCATCAAGTTGAGGGCCTGGCATGCTAACGTCTGTGAGGTCACGAAGAGCCAGTCATGACTGAATGATTAAACAACATCAACAAGGATGAGAGTGAGGGATGAGAATAGTGAGAAATCTAGTTTGGCTAGAAAATAGACCATGTGAAACAAAGTCACATGGAAGGAGTACTGGGGAGAGATTGTGAATGACCTTGAATACTACAATCAGGAGTTCTTACTTTCATCAGATGGCAGTGGGGAGCCACTGAAGGTTTTTGAGTATAAGAGTGGTAAGATCAGAATAGCGCATTAGGAAGATTAATTGGGAAGCAGCATAAAGGATGATTAGAGATGTGAGAGGCTAGAGATAAGAAGACTTCCAAAGATATTTATATCCTCCTAGGTGATTTTGGAAGGTATAAAAGCCTTCAAGATTTGAAAGAATGAATCTCTGGTAGAAGAAGGACAGTTGGCAAAAGTAAATGTATATTTTTGGCCTAGTATTTTCTGCCAAGAATCCCCCAAATCATACTTTATATATTGCCCCCTTATAAAACTAGCCCTGCTTACTTCTCATGATTCTGAAGAGCTCTACCCTGGCCTAGTCTCTTCATTCCTTTAGAAAGGAGTTCCTTCTGTTGTAAAATGGGGGTAATAGGAAAAGGAAAATTGGACGACATGACTTCCAAGGACCCTTCAAGCTCTAACAACTTATGATTTTATAAGATGTACATCTGCAAAAGAAAAAAAAGAAGAAAAGATAGTGGAAAAAAGTGTTATAGATTAGTGCATTCTATGAAAAAAAAAAGTAGCCAGGCTGGTACTGGAGCCAGATGCTACCAGAATTTCAGTGTGACCATTTATATATACCTGGAAATTTGCAAAAGTTATAAACCAAGGCTTGATATACTGTTTTATTAATTGGCTAGACTTGAGAAAATGATGGAGAAAACATCAATATGGAAGATTAAATTTAAAACTGTCATGCATTCCCTCCCCCCCCCCCCCCCCCCGAGAGCTGGTTGTTAAACATTTATCAGCATATCACTGCTTGTGTCTATCTCAAACCCCCTCATAACTCCTAGGACAATTGTGAACACATATTAAAGGGAAGGAGCTTTATATAATCTTAGAATTGAAAGCAAAGAGATCCAACCCCCTTTCTCAATGTATGAATTTGCTTTCAGCATTTAATAAATGTTTACATATTGAGTGAGGTAGACAAAGGAATGAACTTGGAGATGACTTGTGTTTCCAACCAGTCTTATGATTTTATAGTAACCCAAAGGGTAATTTGTGAGACACAATAGAAAAAGGCTCTGGGTTCAAATTCTAACTCTGTCGATGTACTTCCTATGGTGATCTTGGGCAAATCTCTTAATGTCTCTGATTTACATGTGACTTCCTTCATTAGAATGGGAGCTCTGGAAGGCCGGGACAACTTTTACCTTTGTTTGCCTGCTGGGGGCTACTATGCAAATATGAAGGCAGATAATAAAAGCTTAATAAATGCCTTTTAATTGATTTAGCTGAGGAGGTAGGACTATCAGGGTTAGCAAAGTACAGCCTAAGGCCCACCCTTAGGCCTTCAATTCAGAATGTTTTGTTTTGTTTTGTTTTAATATTTTTAAAGTAAAGTTTTGTTATATTAAAAAGGTAAAAAAAAAATACCAGTTAACTGGACTGGCAATACAAAACCAGGTAGTCAACAAAGTGGGAGTAGTCTACTGATTCCTGGACAAGATGAATTCCTCTAAAGTTCTTTTTGTCTCTAAATCTATGATGCTAGAAAGGCCAGTGTTCAGAAATTAAGATTTCCCCATGTGCTTCCTAAGTGGATTAAGGCTGTGTCAACACAGTCACCAAAACAAATGAAAAAGTTTCCATCTGTATATCATTGCATTCACCTGTTGATTTGGTGTCATGTAGACATAACAGTTAAGTAACTCAGTAGCTAGAACACTGGATTTAGGATTAGGAAGATCTAACTTCAAATCCAACCTCAGATACTTCCTAGCTGTATGACCCTGGGCAAGTCATTTAACCCTACTTGCCCCAGTTTCCTCATCTGTAAAATGAGCTGAAGAAGGGAATGGCAAACCATCTCAGTATCTTTGCTAAGAAAACCTCAAATGGGGTCATGAAGAGTCAGACATGACTGGAAATGACTAAAGAACAAATGATGTTGGGGCGGCCAGGTGGGTCAGCGAGTAAGAGCACTGGCTCCAGTGTCGGGATGACCTGGGGATTGAATCCGGGCTCAAACACCTAGCACCCACCCAGAAACACCCGGCCGTGTAACCTTGAGCAAGTTACTTAACCCCGATTGCTTTTAAAAAAAGAACAAATGATGTAATCTTAGGGCGGGTTGGTAGCACAGTGGATAGAGCACCAGGCCTGGAGTCAGGAAAGCTCATCTTCCTGAGTTCAAATCTGGCCTCAGACACTTACTAGCTGTATGACCCTGGGCAAGGCACTTAACCCTGTTTGTCTCAATTTCCTCAGCTGTCAAATCAGCTGGAGAAGAAAATGGCAAATCACTCCAATTTTTTTGTCAAGAAAAGCCCAAGTGGGGTCACGAAGAGACAGATACAGCTGAAATGACTGAATGACAACAAATGACATAATCTTAATCCACATGTAAAGCAGAAACATGAAAATTCATAAATAATAACCAGTAGAAACAGCAGTCCTGTATAATTATAGTTTAAAAGAACATTCATTGTGGATGTTGTAACTCCAGTAACATAGTGAATTTGACTCATTTTCCTTCTAATACTGACATTAAGGGGCAATGGTTCATATGTCTGCGTCACATTATTGTCTCAGTGTAAACTTGGGTGGGAAATCTACTTTGTTAGATGGAATGTAACTCGACATCCCTGATCAGTAAGATTGGATAGCATGGAGCCCTTCCGATAAGGCAGAAAGAAAACGTAGGCCTGGGTACCAACCATCTTAAGAGAATGTGTACAATGATTCTAGGATGTCAGCTACCTCTTTACTCACAGAATTACTGATGATACCTTCAGATGATATGCTTTTAAAAAATTCTTCTTCTCTTATTATAAATGATCAAACATGATTTTGTTCTCAGATACTAACTAGGGCAACAACATATGAAAGGCGGAAAAAATATTGAACTTTCCTGAAGGCCAAGTGAAGTCTGATTTGTGAAGTGTTGGGATGTCATTGAAAGTAAAGTATGAACCATTGTTCTGATGATTACTAAATAACATTAGCAATTACTGTGCCTGCAGAGAACTTGTGTGAATCTCAATGGCACTTCTAGAGCTGAGCAGCTGTTCACAGTAGGGGGTCCTCAGTCTTCATCTCAGCATTAAAAGAACGCACTGGGGTCCCTACATTTCTTTGGAAAATGAAGTTGCAGTTCTGGTTCTTGTAACTCAGGAAGTTTTGTAATCATACAGCCTTAGAGTAGGAAGAGACCTCAGAAGTCATGGTTCTAAGCAAAGCAAATTTAAACCTTCTGCCATATAACAATCCTTCAAGTATTTATGGATAGTGATCAATCCTCCCCTCAAGGTTCAAAGTAGGTCCTTAATAAAGCCTTGTTGATTGATTGATTCTCCAGAATAAAACTCCTGGGTTCTTTTAACTAATCCCTTTGTGGAATCTTTTCTAGGCCCCTTGTGAGTTTTCACCCACCTCTGAGATCAATCCAGTTTGTCCATCACCTTCCTAAAACTCAGTGCTCAGAATTAGGTCCAGCATTCCAAATGTGGGTCTGACCAAGGCAGGGTACGGAAAGCCAGCTCCATCCTCCTTGCTCTGGACACTAGACTTCTGCTAAAGCAGTCTAAGTTTATATGAGTTTTTTTGACCATCATGTCACTTTGCTGACTTATATGGAACTTGTAATTTACTAAAACTCTCAAGACTTTTTTATTTGCCTTTCTTCTGTAGGACAATAAATTGGTCAATGACGTACACCTTTAATCCATGATGCCACGGAGGATAACGCGGGTGGATCACCTGGGTTCCAGGGTCTTTAACTGCAGTAGAATTAAAATTGATACACTAAGTTCAGCACCAATATGGTGACTCCTTCCCTTCCCCTTCCCTCCCCCAAAGGCGAGGGAGTGGGGTAGCATACTGCCTAAGGAGGAGGTGAATCAGCCCATGTAGGATAGTGGAATTAGATCCAGCAAGGCTGGATGAGATAGGGAGACCCAATCTCAAAAAATAATAGGTTTTTTTTTAATGAAGGTAATTTATTTAAAATTTTAAATTATTTTGCATATTGTATATATTATGTTACATATTATATATACATCATATATGAAATATTTAAATTATTTAAAAATAAAGGTAATCTCAGTAAAATGTAGTACCAAATAGCCTCACCAGTGGCATAAGTGGGTTTCCTGGACCTATAATTATTACATACAGCTCTGGAGAACTGAAGAGGGTGAATGTTTTCTAGGAAGAAGACACAGGTATGTATGATTGAATTCCTACCTCTAATGTCACAGAGAAGGGAGCACCAGTAAACCAGGAAACTGGCAATATCTAGCTTGGAAGCTTCCAAATACAAGGTTCCAAACATAGTATGTCTCATCCTTTTCTATTGATTTACAAGAAGCCCTCACCTGGGCTTCTGGAAACTAGAAAATTGTGGTTGGGGGGATTGAAAAACTTATGGAAAAGTTGAAAAACAGATGATTAGCAGTAATTCTGCTGCCTTACTTAACCTATCAGATATCACGCAGTTTACCCATTTACACATGCTTATTGATTTAATGTTTTGTAAATTTAGCTCTCTTCAGACTCAGCTGATGTGTGAGTGTGTGTCCTAGGCTGGTATTTATTCCACACGTGTGAAATGACTTGATAATTTATGAATGGTGAAACCCAAAGTCATACAGATTTTTCCCCCTTCCTCAGGAAAAGGAATAAATACATGCAACACATTTTAATTAACTTGTTCCTTTTGATATTTCATTTTTAAGAATTCTTTATTTTCTGATATGATATTCATAGGGATCTGACAGAAAAATTTCAGCCCACCTCTTCTTTCTATAAGCTATCTTTGGAAACCAATGACTTTAAATGACAAAGTTCTCTTCATAAAATCATTGTAAGGAAGAGAAGTCTTAAGGGATACCCATAAGAGAAAAGGGAAGAGAAGGAACCCCCATCTGTAGGTTTAATCCCACACCTTAATCTGGAACTAATCTTGGTTATAAATAGGGAGAATGTAGAGAAAGCTACCAATTTTTCTCTTGACTCAGAATCTAGTTAGCATTTCTTTGCTTCCTTTTCTACTTTGACAATCCCATCTTCTAGAAATTTGAATAAGTTCTTTGACCCCTTATCACCCTCTGGTTCTTCTATACCTTGTCCTTCATTCCTGTCCCATTAGCTGCCATATTTTCTTAATGACAAACACCAGCCATTTGGATCTTGGTGGATCTCCTCCCCAATCCAGATTTTGAAATGGACTTGAACTTCAGCTTCCTGTCCTTTCTCCATTGATAAACCTCTTAGTCTTGTATCTGCTTTCCAGATACTCATCCCTAAACAAACAGCCTCTTCATCATGCATCCAAGTTTAGACCTTATACTTCACTTGACCTCATGGTCTCTTGTTACTCACTGTCTTGTCTTTTCCTAATCCAGTGCATCCTACTGCTGCTTAAGCCCTAGTTATTACCATGACTTTACTACGTCTATGCCAACATAGGAAGCACTGATCTCCTTCTTCATCCTGATGTTAGATAACATGACTCTGGGTGTTCAAGCCCACAGTAGGGTGAACACCCCTGTGTTCTCTCTGTTGTCAATTTAGCATTGTTTCTTCCATCACAAGCAAGAGTTCTATCCCTTTCTCCCAATATAGCACACCATACACTCCCAATCCTTTTTGTTATCTTAACTTTCCTCACCTGAGAGGAAACTTGATGTAGCTGATTAAAAACAACAACAACAACAAAACAACCTTCCTCAGAATGAGGAAGACCTTGTTTCAAATTCTGCCTCTGCTACACACTAACTCTGGGACCCTGGGGAATTAACTTAAACTTTCAGCACTCTAGATGACTCTTCAAAACTAGAAGTAGCGGGTGCTGCATTAGTGGAAGGACTTTCCTCATCTGGGAGTTCTCCAGTCCAATGACATCACAGGTCTAGTCCCTATCCTTTGCTTCCCTAGCCAGTTGTGGTTCATTTTGAATGTTAGTATTTCTGACACACTTTATAGGATGGTACCTTATTTTCTTTCTCTTTTTCCTAGCATATGTACATTTCCTAGCATATATACATTTCTTTAAAAATATATATATATATATAAATTGAGTTCCCTGTGTATTCACATGGTCTCTCCATAAAAAATACTTTTATTTTTCCTATGCTTTGGAAATGTTTCCTTTGTTTTGAGAATTTCAGTATTGAGTATTTCCCATTTCTCCTGGTATGACTTCCCTTGGAGCATTTAATGGAAGGATAGGGTTTTCTAAGTCAGTATGTAGCCCAGGGGGATCCTCATGCACAGTTTAGTGGTCCTTGATAGGACCACCTACTGGTCCTTAATCTTTGACATCACACATCTATAGTATATTCCAAGGACTGCTATAGCAATGTAACACAAAGATTATGCATTAAAACCAGGCTGAACCTATATTAGGAATTCAGGGTTGGTTCAATATTAGGAGAATTATAAAGGTATTTGAATAGTTATTCCCTTCCAGAACCATGGTTAAGTCAAGGGTTTTATCCCACCAAGTCTCAGTGATATGTATAAAGTCAGATTTGTCTCCTTTTGTTCATTGCTTAAACTTTGAATGAAATTGATCTTTGTGACCTTATCCCTCCACTCCTGCTGCATGCCAAAGTGTATAGACTTTGGAACAATATGTGTCTTGACTCTGGGCCAATAGACTGATGAACATCCCTATTCACCATTATAAAGTCACAGGAGGCCAAAGAACATATACAATAAAGACCCAGGACCATATAACATAGTTGCCATAATTGCACCTCTCTTTCCAGACTCTGTATATCATTAGAGTTCACTACAGGTATTTTATTTTAAGGTAAGTACATACTTATTACTTACTTATAAAGATGATATTTTTATTCACAGGAAACTAAAAGTACTTCATTTAAAAATTACTAGATTTTAATTTTAAGAATTCAAACAAAGGTGAGAAACAAAATAGTAGTTTTGAGATGTTAGGGCATAAGGGCCCTACTTTAGATGCACCCCTAGGTTTCACTGCCTATTCTTGGGCCATTCTCATCATTCCATCATCTTCTGCTCACCACCCGGGTAGGCTTGACTGACATAAAACACACCAGATCCACTATCTGGCATCTGTAACTATCTTATCATAAATACTATTTCAATTAATGTCCACCTCCTTTATCTGTTTCTTACAACCACTGGAGTTGCTGAAGCATCCCAAGGATAACCCCTGAGTCATTTACTCATGTCTGTACCAATTCTTCAGTGGTCTATTCTCTCAAACTCAGGGTCTAAGGTGCTATCTAACAAATAATAGTGATTACTAACTAAAATTACTATTTTACATCTATTGTCTCATTTGAACTTCACAACAATCTTACAAGGTAGGTACCATTATTATCCCCATATTACAGAGGAATAAACTGAGGCAAACAGAGGTTAAATGACCTGGATTTCCTTACAAGGAAATATTACATTACAAGGAAACATTATATTACACAGTTAGTAAGTGTCTGAGGCAAGATTCAATCTCACATCTTCCAACTTTGAGTCCAGTACTCAATTTGCTTCTAATATCAATCTGATCAATCCTACTAATGACTTTGGTGTCAACTGGCCTTCTTTCCCTACCCCCATTCTTTTAAGGTTTCACTGTGTGGATAGCATGTTGAATTTGGTGTCAGGAAATCATGAGTTCAAATCCTGCTTCTGACATTTACTGAACAATTCTGGTTAAATAGCTAAACTTCCCAGAATAGTTACTTTATACCTAAAATTGGAATCATAGTAGTGCCTTTCCTACAGGGCTATTAGTATCAAATGGGATCATAGATTAAGGCCTGAAAGGGACTTCAGAAGATCTCTCCTCCAACTCTCTTTTTACACCCAAGTAAACCAAGGCCTTGTTGCAATTCAGCTATTTTTAAAGTTGTGTCTGACTTTTTGTGAACCCATTTTGGGATTCTCTTAGCAAAGATATTGGAGTGGTTTGCCATTTCCTCCTCCAGCTCATTTTACAGATGGAGATACTGAGGCAAACAGGGTTAAGTGACTTGCCCAGGGTCACATAGCTACTAAGTTTCTGAGACCAGATTTGAACTCAGGAAGAGGAGTCTTCTTGTTTTCAGGACTGGCATTCTATCCACTACATCACCTAGCTGCCCCTAGAGAAGTTATATGACTTGCTCAAGATGGCCTCACAACGGGTACCTTCTTCTGCCCTATCCCTCTACCTTTTCAGCTTCCTTTTTGTGTGCTGTCTTCCCACATTTGATTGTAAGTTCTTTGAGCAGGGGCTTCTTTCCTTTACTTGTTTGTACCCCCAGAAGTTAGCACAGTACCTGGAACACAGCAGTCACTTAATGAATGTTTATTGTACAGTGTTGTCCTCTCACTCCACAGCTAATGTACTTTTCATCACAACATGCCATCTGCTATAAAGATATGTATATTCCTTCACAAAGCTTAAAGCACTATACAAATGTGAACTATAGTTAATTGTTCTATAACCAATTAATGACTTCAATCGTAGAAATTCTCAGCAGCATGGCAGAAATATTTTTCAGGCATGTAGAGATTTTTAGAGACTCTCATAAACAGTAGACAATTTCAGCCACAAGTCTGCTCTTATACTATCAGCCATATAGACAATTTATTAAGAAAATAAAATAATATCATCCTTGCTGATACTGCTTCACTTGGCAATCTGCTATGAACAGAATATAAACCCACATGCACCTTAGCATGATTCTTTGTGATTAAAAAAAAATTCTTCACCAAAGGAGTGGAAGGAAGTGGTAGCCAACTGACTTTGATTTATGATCCTGTTATAAATATACAAAATTCTTAAACTGGGGTTTCTTTTTATCTTAATTAGAAAGGCTTTACATATGGACAAAGTGTGTTAACTCCATTAAGATTGTGAATATTTGGACGGTGGTTTGGAATTATGTTTATCATGTGTACTATATAAGATTAGGGTAGATGGTGTGTGTGTGTGTGTGTGTGTGTGTGTGTGTGTGTGTGTATAGTATTAAACAATGATGTTTGAAATTGCAGCTGAAGGAAGCAACCTAGTGATCTTTAAGAAATATATTTGACCCCAGTTTTATAACAGCTTCAGATTTTATATAATATATATTATAATATATGTTAGGAAGAGGGATATATTAGGATATAATATATTATAATATATATTAATATAATGTAATATATTAGAATATATTATATAATTATATAACATGTAATTATATATACTATATTATATATAATATAATATATAAAATACATATTAAATGATATATAATATATATTAGGAACAGGGATATTTTCTCAATATTTTAATGGAGGTAGAAGGAAAGGAAAATGAAGATATTTTGGACTTATTTCCCTCTCATTTCTCATATTAGTGTTTTTTTTTTCATTTTCCCTATTTCTAACAGCGGTGCTGTTAGAAATCTGCATATAAAAATTTTACTAAGATAACCTCTTTCCCTTGGGTCTGCAATGACCTTTCTAGTCAATATTTACCAATATTGAGCAGAATCTCAAGTCACCATCTTCAAAACATACAGTAAGTTTAACTGAAAAGGAAGTTTTGCCCTGTCCGAGGGCTTTGATCCAGATAAAGAAGAAAATTATTAATCCTGGAGGAAACAGGACTTTGATCCCATGTCAGTGCTCAGATGAATGACAGCTGCAGGTATCAACAGAACAATAATCATCTTCAAAGTCATTCACCTCAGGAGATTCTTTGGATCAACAAATTCCTCCATGTTTGTAAAAGCTCAGTGCTTGAAGCATCATCCAAATGAGTTCCAACCTAGCACATTACCATTTTTGAGCAAGATCATCAATGGTTTGATTCCCCATTACATAAAAGCCACACACATGGTAACTTAGTGCTTGTTTTCCCTTCTCTTGTTGGGGAAAGAAATGCATTGGGAAATACAGCCAATCTTCAGGGCTAATGGGAATACTGTAAACTCTCACTAAAAGCTCTAAAAGATAGGTGCATGTATCTGTACTGGAGGAGGAAAAAGGAAGGGATGGTACCGATTCTTTAAATAAACAATTTTATCCCTCTTTTTCTTTTTGGAGAGGGGAAGGCAAGGCAATTGGGGTTAACTGACTTGCCCAAGGTCACATAGCTAATAAGCGTGTCAAGTGTCTGAGGCCAAATTTGAACTCAGGTCCTCCTGACTCCAGGGCCAGTGCTCTATACATACCCCTCTTTTTAAAAAGGTATTTGCTGTTTATTTTGTTTTGGTTTTGTTTTAGGGTAGGCCTGCACAACCTGCAGCTGTAAGCAGCCTGCAGGCATGCCAAAGGATTTTAGGGAGCCTTCAAAAAATGTAGATGATGTTTTCCTCTACATTGTTTTGTAAGCCATCCAAAATCTTTTGATGGGCCACGAGTCCTGCAGGGCTGTCTTAGGTGAATGGGGCTGATCTGAATTTGTGATTTCAACAGTGTAGGTAGTTTGCACTCATTCCTCCCTAAGAGACTCTTCTATTCTGGACTGGGTTCTATCCGAGGCTGCCTAACTGCCTGGAAGAGGAATCAGGTTACTTTTTTCTCATAATCTTTTAGTCATTATATGCCCTATCCTGACAGCCTGGGTGAAAATTACTTATAGGTCTCATCTTCCCAAATAGTAAGTTTCTTGAAGGCAGTTTCTTAGACACCTCCCATAATTCCTAAAATAGCACCCTATACATATAGTAGAATATATACCCTTAAAGGGCAGGGATTGTTAATCTTTTTTTGGTCCCCAGTGCTAAACACCTTGAACACAGGAGGTGCTTAATAAATATTTGTTCGACTTGTAAATGCTCACTACATACTTGATTTATTGGGCCAAAGCACTCATAGCATCATAAATTTAGAGTAGGAAGGTATCTTTGAGGTCATTTGGTACAATCTCATCGTTTTACAAGAGGAACCTAAGAATCAGACAACCTAAATGACTTGCCCAGGGTCATAAAATTGGCAAATTTCTGAGAGGTGATTCAAACGAAAGTTTTCCCAACTCCTAGCTCATAACTCTATGTACCACACAGGGGCATATCTCAATCATACCTGGTCACTGTAGGTATGATAATGAATGTGCTCCACATCAGGGAAGCTCCATCCCTGGAGACTTTAAAATAATGTAGATTTCCATCTCTGAGATGTTTTGGTGAAATCTTGGAGGCAACTATGTAGTTGGCATAGAGCACTGGGCTTGGAGTCAGGAAGACTCATCTTCCTGAGTTCAAACCTAGCCTCAGGCACTTACTAGCTGTGGGACCCTGGGCAAGTCACTTAACCCACTCCAGTATCTTTGCCAAGAAAACCCCAAATGGGATCAAGAAGAGTTGGATATGACTAAAATGAATGAACAACAACAATGTAATCTTGGCTGAATGTATCGGTCATCTGATCTTAGGAGAATGCCACCTTTTCTATAATAAGGCTGTATGAAACGCTGGACTATGAAGAAATCATACTGAGCCCCAAGCTACCTTCATACCTAACACAGTTTGCAGTTGGTACCAGAATATATCTTGGTCCAGCCTCTAACCAGAGACATTCTCACAAGAGGTCAGTTTCATACTGGTAACCAGTAGGGAAGAGGAAGCACACAGAAATTAGAATGCACAAGTTATTAGAAGAGATTAGTGCTGCAAGGGGCCGGCACCCTGCCCCCATTTTATAGGTGTTAACCTAAGGCTCAGAAAGATAAAGTAACTTTCCCAAGGTCAGAAGAAGAATTCGAAGTCAAGTCCTTTGACTCCAAATTTAGCGCTTTTTTCTTCTGTTTCATAACCATCTCAAGGACACATCTCAGTATAAGAGAAATCAAGGACTGAGTCATTGGAAAGAAGACTGGTTCAATTTTAGACCTCCAATCTAGACAGGGTTTTTTTTCCAGAAGGGGATTGAAGGCACATTATAAAGATATGAAGAGGGAAGCATCAAACAAAGGTAGGGCTAAATCATCAGCAATTCTAGGTTGGGAAACTAGAATCAGTCTTAGAGCCTAGAGGTGAGATAAGTTAACCAGCTGCTGCTGCAGGTGGAGGTAGGCTAGGAGGAAAAATATCTGAAATATCTGTGGAAAGCAAATAGCTTTAACACAGCATGAGGGGAGGTATAGAACAAAACTGGCTGTTAAGTAGGACAGAACGAGAGAATTCAATGTGAAATTCTTTGTTTGAATAGAGACCTTATTTACTATTATTCTGTACAGAAAAAAAAAATAGCCCCAAAGTTTTCTTTTTAAATAATGACCTGTATTAGAAACTCTTTAGACATATGTAACAGTCTTCGCACATTTAGCCTCTGGTTTCTGTTTCTTGGCTGCAAATATCTCTGGTTATTACCTGAAACCAAATGAACACTTACCACAGTCTAGGTGATTATGGTTGATTGAGGGCAGGATGACAGGTCAGAAGCCCTCAGTGTGACACTCACCATCTCTCACAACCTGGCGTGTTCATCATTGTAAGATACCGTAAATGATCTACCCGGGATTCAGTCTCACTAGAGCCCAAGGAACTGATAGAATATGATCACATCATTTGAAATTCATGCAGCTCCTGCTATTGCAACCGTAAATCAAAAAGATGACACTGGAGCCGACAGGCTCTCCTTGGAATTGTATCTCTAAGTTCATGTTACGTTCAATACCTAGCTTTCGAGATGGACTAAAAAAAAAATCCAGTGAATTTAAATACTTACCCTATTAATCTCCAGCAGAGGGACATGGCTTAAAGGGTTCTATTTCAAATCTCTTTTATCTTACCCCCCAGGATGTGTCAACATTTTTGTAAAAGGACCACTCAGGAGGGAGAGGCTTTTCTCCTTGTCCTATTCAGTCCTTTGTGTCTGAGTTCCAACAGGGGTGTTAATTAGTGACAGAACTGACCATGGGGAGTTTGTGACTTGGGCATCCTTGCACAAGAAATAGGAAATGAAATAAATCACCCCTTCGTCTACAATAAGACCAAAGAGATAGCGGGCAGCCATGATCCCTGCTGACATTGATTTGGACCTGGTTTGAATTAGTGGTCTCCATGAAGGGGAATAGAATTACACATAAATACAGTAGGCCATCACCTGGTTGGTTTGATTTCAGGGGCCAGTGGAAACCCCTAACACCCAGAAAATATCTTATCTTGTTGTTGTCTAAGGCTTGAAGGGATTGGAGTAATCCGGAATCCCAATCAAATCTGAAATTCATAATTCTTAGGACTTTTTAGTGCTGGTCCATTGAAATGCAAATACCATTGGGAATAGCCATTATCATTTCTACATTAGTTGGGATGAATTCAAAATCAGAGGATTTAGAGAGAGTTCATAATTTTACCTCCTATAGAATATAAGCTCTTTGAGGGCAGAGACTTTTTATTTTTATCTTTATATCTACAATATGCTTAGTACTAGAAGACCCTTAGATACTTTTAGAGTTGAACTGAATTTAGTCCAATCTTTTTATTTTATAGATGAGAAAACTAAGGTTCAAAGAAGTTAAGGTCTTTGAAGAAAGAATGAAAATTTCTCTTCTACCCTCATTTTTAAATCTCCATGTGAACTTTTAGAACCTTGGCAGTTACAGCAAGATTATATAGACAGCAGACAGAACCAAGATGGCAGAGTAGAGGAAGCAACTTAGACAAATTCTCCCAACATTCCCTTCTAAACAACTATACAGTAACATGTCAAATTGAATTCTGGAGCAGCATAGTCACCAGAAGGCTGGGGTGTGACATTTTTCCAAGCTAAAACAACTTAGAAAGTTGGAAGGAAAGGTTTGTGACGTTAGGGTAGGGGCTAGCCAGGAGTACTTGCAGAAGCAACAGCAGTGTTGGGACTTGGAGGTGGCAGCCATAGCAGTAGCAGTACCTTTGGAAAGTCAGCCCAGATAGGTTCCAGTGCAGAGAGGAACACTAGAGTTTGCATCTAGAGGGCAGCAAAGGACAAATTCAAGGGTCCAGAGAAGGCCCTTCCTGGGTAAATACTAAAGTGAAGACTAGGAGATCATTGACCACACCTCTCCCTGGATCATACCACCCTGGAAGCACCAAAAACTTACAGGCCCCCAGCTCTGAAAAAAGTATGAAGTTCGGGACAGTGCCCACCCACCCATGTGAGCAGAGCTCACAGAGCTTAACATAAAGTTCAAAGTCAAGAGATAAGCTAAGAAAATGAGAAAATAACAACAACAAAAATGAACCTGACCATAAAAATAAACTATGGTAACAGGGAAAATCAAGACATAAAGTCAGTAGATACAACAATGTGAAGACAGCTACAAGAAAAGCCTCAAAGAAAATTCTCTCCCTCCCTCAAGCCCTTCCCAAATCCATCGAGAAGGAAAACAATATGATATCAATTCTACATGTGAAATCATGCAAAATATATTTTCATATTAGCCATGTTACCAAAATAAGCAAGAAAAATAAAAAAAGTGGAAAAGTATGCTTCATTGTGAATTGTTCATCAGTTCTTTCTTTGGAAGTGAATAGCATTTTTCAATATGAAATTTAGGATCTGTCTATTAAAAGACTGTTAAAAAATAAATAATATTCTAAAATATTACAGATAGCTAATTAACAGAACTTCAATGTGAGCTCAGGTCCTCTAATTTTAAAACCAATACTCTTTCCATTATGACAGGAATAGGATTCCTGAGCAAATTTTTATACTGGAAAGAAGAGTGGGCTCAAGTGATGCTCAAAAGTTAAAGAGAGGCCACCGCTATTATTAGTCATGAACAATAATAGCAAGTATTTATATAGCACTTTAAATTTTGCAAAGTGTTTTTGTTTATTATTTTATTTGATACTTACAACAACCTCATGAGGTATGTGCTATTACTATCCTATTTCACAGACAAGGAAACTAAGGTTGAGAAAATTCGAATGACTTGGTCAGTGAGTATCTGAGAGGGTAAACTCAGTTCTTCCTGACTCCTGGTCCAAGACTCCATCCACTCTAACCATTAAGGGAAGAGGAAATAGAAACCAGAAAAGGTAAATATAGGGCAGAAGGATGGGGGTACTAAAGACAAGCTTCCTAATTTTCCCTTATCCTGGCTCTATCCATACACTTATATTCTCCTAATCTCCTTCTGGTCAGTATCTAGCTAGCAAACTTGTCTGTTTAAGAATCATTGCCATGGATGGCAGCCAGAGCCCCTCAGCTGTACCCCAGGAAGGAGATGACATTAGCTTCTTGATATGGAGTGAAGCGCAAAGGAATCAATATCACAGTCAAGAAAAACAGAAAAGGAAAGGGAGGGAGCCCATGACATGGTAATGCTTCTGGCATAGCAGAATGAGCACTGACTGACTTTGCTAGTGTGTAAATTTGCACAAGTCAGTTCAATAAAGGCAAATCAATTTAATTAAATTCAATGACTATTACCTAATCATCATCTACTACATGTTGTATACTGTATTAAGTCTTGGGCATAGAAAATGCTCCAACACAGGACTTAAACTCAAATAGTTTACAATATAAAAGGGAAAAGGACAAGTTCAGAAATGGTAAGGTAAGATTGAACTGAGATAAGTGGAAATCCAGACAACTTATGATACATTTGAGAAGGGAGAGATCACTTTCACTTGAAAGGTGTTGGGAGTGGGGGATGGGAAGGGAAAGAGTGTTGGGGATGGACTATTGGAGGAAAGGTTGCCCAAAATGGTTCTTGAAAGAAAAAGAATACTTCAACAGATGAGATGTTTGAGAAAGTAGAAAAAAGTCCATTCCAGGCATGGAGAATGATGTGAGCAAAGACATGCAAAAGGTTGGACAAGCATGGGGGGAAACAGTCGACTGAGGAGGGGATGGTTGGAGAGTTGTACATTCCACTTCTTTGGGCCTCAGTTTATTTTATTTTATTTTTTGGAGGAGGGAGGGCAGGGCAGTTGGGGTTAAGTGACTTGCCCAAGGTCACACGGCTAGTAAGTGTTAAGTGTCTGAGGGCAGATTTGAACTCAGGTTCTTCTGACTCCAGAGCTCATGCTCTATTCACTGCGCCACCTAGCCACCCCAATTTCTTTATCTTTAAAATGAGGGGGTTGGAATAAATTAGCTCTGTAAACCTTTTCAGTTCTACATTTTTTGACTAAAAAAAATTATTCAATAAGCATTTATTAGATACTGGCTTTGTGCAGAGCACTGTACTAGGTGTGCTAGGTGTGTACATGTATATGGAGTATGTATATGGGGGTGGAAAAAGCAAAAGAAATTTATATTGAAGGGCAGTTTCTATTCTCAAAAGGTTATAATCTAGTTGGAGAAATGTAATGCATGCAATGATAGCAGAACACTGTGAGCCAACATCTCTAAAAATACAGAGCAATATAATCTAAAGGAGGAGGGAGGAAATTCCTTAATCTCTTTTTTGTGTGTCATGGACCCCTTTGGCATTCTGGTGAAGTCTATGTTCTCAGAATAATGTTTTTAAATTACTTAAAATAAAATAGGATATAGAAAAGAAACTAATTACACTGAAATGCTATTGCTAAAATATTCTTTAAAAATTCATAGACCATATATTAAGAAGTCCTGATCTAAGAAGAATCATATATTCAGAGCTGGAAGGAACCTCAGAGGCCAGATAATCCTGTCTTATCATTTTACCAATGATGACACTGAGGCCCATTGAGGTTAAGTGATTGGCCCAAATCACAAAGATAGCCAGCATGTCAGGTAGGATTTGAAGTGAGACCTCTATGATTACAGAGCTAATGCTCTATCCACTCTACCATCTCTGCCTCCAGATCCTTAAGTACCCAGGCAAAGCGCAGCAGTTATCAGACTGAGGAAGGTGTGCCAGAGCTTCTTGAAACAAAGAATTTCGAGTTAAGTTTGAAGGAGTTTGGGGGCATTATATTGGTCAAGGACATCCTAGGTGGGAAATTTCTTCACCACTATGACTCATGGATCAATCCATAGGGATAGATTTTGGTTATGTGGGCCTTGCATGAGCATTTTTTCCAAAACCCTAACTCTTAGAGGCAGTTTGTCAATAAACTGAGTCATCTCAGCTGTCATTAAAAAAGAATCAATTTTTACTTACCCAGTTGTGAATTCCAATTCTTAAGAGTTACCTAAGAAAAAAAACAATTTTTAAAGAATGACTTACTTGGTTAGCTCAACCTAGAGCCTACTTTCCCTGTTACCTCTATATCCACAGTCTTGCTCAAAGTTATCAATATGTATAGATAGAACAGATGATAAGTATTAACAACCTACACCCACATACTGATAGTGCTCCATGAACCCTTTGACCAGCAACTCTTCACTAAATAGGTGGGACTTACAGGCCTTCGTAGTAGCTACCTTTTCTGGTTCCTTTCTTTCCCCAGTGCCTTCCCTCTGAATTACCTTCAATTTATACTGTCTGTCTTGTGTGTGTGTGTATACACACCTCTTTCTCTCTCTATAGTGTTTTTATACACATGTGTGTATATATAAACATATATGTATATATAAAATATACGTGTGTACATATATGTATATAATATAAAATACACATGCCATGTCCCTCCATGAGGCTGTGAGATCCCATAGTGCAGAGAGCATGTTTTTGCCCTTCTTTGTTTTCCACTGCTTAGCACAGTGCCTGACAACAAAGTGTTTAATTGCACTGTCATCAACATGGGGCTTGATTCATTTGGATTCATCATTCAGCTTTGATACTCACCACTTCTTGGGACCCTCAGTAGCCTCTCACCTCTGACTGGAGGGCCAATAATTCCTCCCTTTATAGAGGGATCAAAATGATCTAGTTGACTTAATGCTCCATCTGTTGCTTTATTTGATGTAGATTCCCAAACATCACATCCCCACCCTCTGGCCACCCCCACCCTGCTTAGCTTCCTTTGGTGTGTTGTCTTCCTCTGTTAGAATATAAATTCCTTGAGGGCTGGGGCTGTCCTGATTTTTCTTATCTGCATCCCCAATACTTAGCATTGTGCCTGGCACACAGGTAGTGCTTACTAAATATTTATTGACTATTTATTTATATTTATTGTTATTATATTTATATTTATTATTATTATATATTTATTGATAAAGGCTTGTTGACTCATTGACTATTCTTTGCCTTTATGAAGACCTAAGCAGCCTGAAGCTACCATCCATCTATCCATCCATCCATACACCCATTCATTCATCAGACATTAAATACTTGGTCCATATAACAAACTGTGGTGAACACTGAACTGATATTCAAAAGATAAATAAAATATGCTTTCAGTCCTCAAGGAGCATAAAATCTGGCTAGCTCCTTTACCCAACATTTCTTCAGATTGGAAAGGATGGACCTCAAATGGTTAAGAGAAAATTGAAACCTAAAACAAGTGAATAGATGGTAGCAGAGCACCAACCAGTTTAAATGAACTCTAATCACCTGGTCCTGATAAATTACAACATGAAGGATACTAAAGGAACCTGCACATATGACTAGAGAGGACTGGTAGAGATGCATTTGAATTGACAATGGGCAAACATTGTCTTGGTTTTGTAAAAAGTTAAGAAGATAGATTCTTCAGACTATAGACTAGTGAGCTTGATTTCTCATTAGGATAGTGGGTACGAAGCCAGATTGTGAGGAGTGAAATGTGAGGAGGCAGTGATCAAGAGGGGATAGTAAGTGCAGATAGATGACTTTATCTTGAAAAGGAAGAAGAGATATAGGATGCTATCTTAAGGGCATGGCAGGGTCAGGGGGAGTTTTTTTTTTTTTAAAGGGGAGATTAAAAGTGGAGGAAGTGACAAAGAGCAACAGAGAAACTGAGACAGACAGATACAGAGAGATTTATAAAAATGGCAAGCTCACAAAGGAGGAGATGGGATCTGGGGCTCAAATAGAGAGACTGGCTTCTTGCTTAGAGACTGGGACAAAAGGTCAGAGAATGAGTGAACATGTAATGGAGTTCTGATAAGTGGAGAAGAGGGAACTCAAAGATGATGGCCTCAAATTTATTACTGAAGTGAAAGTAGAGGTCTTCTTTGAAAATTTTTTTTAACATTTCATTCTTAATTTTTTTTATTAATTTATTTTTAATTTCCAACATTCACTTCCACAAGATTTTGAGTTCCAAATTTTCTCCCCCACCACAAGACGGCGTATTACCCTTATTACTCCCTTCTATCACTGCCCCCCCCTTCTTTTATCCCCTTCCCTTCTATTTTCCTATAGGGTAAGATAGATTTCTATACCCCATTATTATATATCTTATTTCCCAGTTGCAGGTAAAAACAATTTTTAACATTTATTTTTAAAAGTTTGAGCTCCAAATTCTCTCCCTTCTTTCCTCCCTACCTAACCTCATTGAGAAAGCAAGCAATTCAACATAGGTTACACGTGTAGTTATGCAAAACACTTCCATAATAGTCATATTATAAAAGATTTACTATATTTCCCTCCATCCCATCTTGCTTCCCATTTATTCTATTCTCTCCTTTGACCCTGTACCTCCTCAAAAGTGTTTGCTTCTGATTACCCCCTTCCCCATCTTTCCTCTTAAGGAAAATCCCCTATCTCTTAAACCTTCCCCATTACTTTCCTGTAGGGTAAGATAGATTTCCATATCCAATGGAGTGTGTATGTTATTCCATCCTTAAATAAATTCCAATGAGAGTAAGGTTCACTCATTCCCTCTCACCTTCCCCCTCTTCCCCTCCACTGTAAAAGCTTTTTCTTACCTCTTTTATGTGAGATCATTTACCTGATTCTACCTCTCCCTTTCTCCTTCTCCGAGTACATTGCTCTCTCACTCCTTAATTTTAGTTTTTTAGCTATCCTCCCTTCATATTTAACTCACCCTGTGCCCTCTGTCTATGTTATTGAGGAAGGTCTCATGAGTTACAGGTATTATTTTTCCGTGTAGGAATGTAAACAATTCAACTTTAATAAGTCCCTTATGATTTGTCTTTCCTACTTACCTTTTCATGCTTCTCTTGAGTTTTGTATTTGAAAGTAAAATTGTCCTCTTCAGCTCTAGTCTTTTCATCAAGAATGCTTAAGAGTCCTCTATATCATTGAATGCCCATTTTTTTGCCCTGAAGGATTATATTCAGTTTTGCTGGGTAGGTGATTCTTGATTGTAATCCTAGCTCCTTTGACCTCTGGAATATCATATGCTAAGCCCTGTGATCCCTTAATATAGAAGCTGCTAAATCTTGTGTTATCCTGATTGTTTTTCCACAATACTTGAATTATTTCTTTCTGGATGCTTGCAATATTTTCTCCTTGATCTGGGAATTTTGGAATTTGGCTACAAAATTCCCAGGAGTTTTCCTTTGGGGGTCTCTTTCAGGAGTGATTGGGGAATTCTTTCAATTTCCATTTTACCCTCTGGCTCTAGAATATCAGGGCAGTTTTCCTTGATAATTTCTTGAAAGATCATTTCTAGGCTCTTTTTGATCATGGCTTTCAGGTAGTCCAATAATTTTAAAAATTCTCTCTTCCGGATCTATTTTCCAGGTCAGTTGTCTTTCCAATGAGATATTCCACATGGTATTCTATTTTTTTCATTCCTTTGGTTCTGTTTTGTAATTTCTTGATTTTCTCATAGAGCCATTAGCTTCCATTTGCTGCACTCTAATTTTTAAGGAATTATTTTCTTTAAGAAAAATATTTCTGAGCTTTTGGACCTCCTTTTCCATTTGGCCAGTTCTGATTTTTAAGGTATTCTTCTCCTCATTGGCTTTTTGGACCTCTTTTTATCATTTGGTATTATTAAGGTGTTATTTTCTTTAGTATTTTGGGGGGTTTCCTTTAGCAAGCTGTTGATTCCTTTTTCATTATTTTCTTGCTTCACTCTCATTTCTCTTCCCAATTTTTCCTCTATTTCTCTTACTGGATTTTCAAAATCCCTTTTGAGCTCTTCCATGGCCTGCAACCAATCCATATTTTTCTTAGAGGCATTGGATATAAGAGTTTTTAATTTGTTGTCTCCTTCTGGTCATATGTTTTGTTTTTCTTTGTCACCAAAGTAGGATTCTATAGTTTGATTTTTCTCCCCACTGTTTGCTCATTTTTTCAGCCAATTACTTGACTTTTTAGCTGTTAAGGTAGAACTTTACTTCTAATGTGAAGGGTATACTGTCTCAAGTTTTAGGGGTTTTGTGCAGCTGTTTTCAAAGATACTTCTAGGGACCTGTAAATTTTTAGTTCTTCCAAGGTGGTATGATCAAAGGAATGTGGTTTACTCCTCTCCTGGTCTATGCTCTGGTCTGTGAGTGACCACAAGCACTGTTTTCTGCCTTAGAACTGTGAGGATTCCCTCTCCACTGCAGCCACAAGCTCTGCCATGCTAGCATTCCTCCTTGCCTCAGGACCACCACCCAGGACTGTGACCCAGACCCAAGCACAGGTAAATCAAGAGAAACCTGCCTCAGTATCAGTAAAGAGACCCCTGCAATTCCCCTCTGATCAGCTGCTTGATTCTCTCATTGTCTGTGGGTTCAAGATCTATGGGAGTAGCCACTTCTACCACTGTGGCCTCCCCCACCCTGGGGTTGGGACCAAACACACTGCTCTCTCACCCAGGTCTGACAGACCTTTTCTACTGACCTCCTAAGTTGTCTTTGGCATTTGTGGATTGAGAAGTCTGGAAACCGCCACAGCTGCCAGTGATTCAGTCCCCTATGGCTTGCTCCAGATTTGCTGGGAGGGTCCAATCTGTGCCATGTGGCCAGTGTTGGGCAGAGCTCCTCTCCTAACCCTATGCAATAGACCTTTCCTGTCAACCTTTCAGCTTGTCTTGGGCTAGAAATCTGTTTCACTCTGTTATTTTGTGGGTTCTGCTGCTCTAGAATTTGTTTAGAGTCATTCTTTGTAGGTTTTTGGAAGAGTTTGGGGGAGAGTTCAAGCAAGTCCCTGCTTTTATTCCACCATCTTGGCTCTTCTCCTTAGAGGTTCCCATCTGAATGACAGGGAACTATGATTGCATAAAAAGCTTGAAGAGAGAGAAGGCTTAAAGCTTCTCTGGTAAATGTGATGATGTTTTAGGAATGAAGGAAAGGGTAGCCAAGCAGGAGTTAGGATTTCATCGAGACCAAATAACACAAATTTCTGGTGACCCAGTTGTCACTGTGGTTAACTTTTCCCACCAACATTTAACTACACAGGAGTAGGAGTACATGAGAGTTACAAGAGATGAGATTTGGCAAGGTAGGAATAATGGTAGGACAAAAAGTTCAAAGGATCTAAGGGTAGAATATAGTACATATTTAAACTGGTCAACTATGCAATTGAGACCTTGAAAGGGGAAAAGTGAGGTCAGAAAATGTGGAAGACCAGAAGTCCTGAAGGCCATGATAAAGACAAAGAATAGGCTTTGGAAAGGGGCTTTTAAACTTTTTTGTGTCATGGACCCCTTTAACAGTATGATGAAATTTATAGACTTCTTCTTAAGATAATGCTTTAAATATACAAAATAAGTTGCCTAGGATTGAAAAGTATCCAGACTTTTTTTTTTTAAAGCAGTTGGGGTTAAGTAACTTGCTCAAGGTTACACGGCCAGTTATTTCTGGGTGTGGTGGTAAGTATTTGAGCCTGGATTCGATCCCAGGTCATCCCGACTCTGGGGCCGGTGCTCTTACTCACTGTGCTACCTGGCTGCCCCAGACTTTTTCTACCATGCCACAGAAGACTTCTCACCCTGGAAGTTTGTTCACTGTGCCCCTGTGATCTCCTCATCCTGGAAGCTCATGCCACAGCTGCAGCAACTTGCTCTGACTGGCTGATTCTTCCTAGAAATCCATTTTAAGAAAAGCTTCCACCCGGACAGTCTACATTCCTCTCCAGGATCCACATGTGATTCTCCATACTTCTTTTCCTGGTCCCCTGAGCACAGGGACCTTCTCCTTCAACCCCTTTCAGCTTTTATGGGTTGTCTTCCCTGGTAGACGGTAAGCTCCTTGGTGGCAAGGGCTGTTGTTCTCTTTGCTCGCATTTTTATCCCCAGTGCTTAGCATAGAGCCCGACATGCAGCATATGCTTAATAAATGTTTGTCGACTTGACTTGCACTCATATTATGAAAGGTAAATAGAAAGCAATTTGTGGTACTCAAATATCAGATTAAAGAGTGTGCTATTAAGACCTAAGTGGGTAGGACTCTAAGACACAAGGACACTGGGTAAACTAAATCAGGATTTACCCATCTCCATAGCAATTGTATTTAACAAGGCCCTATTCTTGTTAGCTACTAACCCAGTAACAATTTCAATGCTATTATTTGTATATTTTGAATGTGTGTCACATACATATTAGCTTCTCTCATAAACCAAAGTGATGTGTTATCAGCTATGTTTTATGATTCAGATTTTATTTTCTGGAGACTCTTTAAAAATATTTTGCATTGTGAATTTAATCATCAGTACATACAAATATTTCCACATATAAAGAATTAAAAAAAGATTGTGTGAACTGTGAACTTGTACTGTTGGTCAGTTGTGACCCCATTTTTAGTTTTCTTGGCAAAGAAAATGGAATGGTTTGCCCTTTCCTTCTTCAGCTCATTTTACAGATGAGGAAACTGAGGCAAACAGGGTTAAGTGACTTGCCCAGGGTCATACATACAGCTTGTGTCTGAGGCCAGATTTGAACTCAGAAAGATGAGTTTCTTGACTCCAGGTCTATCACTCTATCTACTGCACCACCTAGCTGCCCAGAGCCACCTGGCTTGGTACAATACTTCAAAACTACAAGTGTCAACTATAACAACTTAGTCTTGAAATTGTCCTCTTCCCTGCAAACTTTTGTTTTCTTCTGTTCGTTTTTAAATATTTTATTGATGTTCTTTGTTTTTTTCTTTGCATTTCTATAACTACCAACTAATCAACACCCCCCAAAAACCTTCCACTTCGTAATGAATAAGTATACTTAAGAAAAATCAACACATTAGTCATGTTTGAAAACATGTCTGTAGAGACTTTTCATATGTATTGCTTCAACAGTACAGAAAAGTATCTTACCTCTAAAGGCACTAGGTGCTAACTCTTTATCATGTAATCCTAAATGGCCTTGAGATTTTCTAAAAAGCAACAGAAGACTTAGAAATACTGAAGCATACTTTGAATTTTTTTAAATGAAAGAATTATGGTAAAGGAAAAAATAACACTTTCTAACTCTTTGGGGAAAAAAGAAAACTTTTTTTTTCCTCATTTGTTGCAAACTGCCAGTGATGAACACTGGACACTGAGCACAAGCAGTTTTTTTCATCACGTCCTAGTAAATGACGAGACTTTTAGGTGAGGGGGTTTGTTCATTCTTTGGTTTCCCAAATAGTGTGACTTGTAAGTGACCACTGATAAAGGCTTTTCATTGCCCTGAAACTCCTCCACAGCATTCACTTTTAAACTTTGCTATGTAAGTTCTTCCAAAGGACTGAAGATCTGCATATTCATTCTCCTTCAGCAACTTCAGTAGCTTAGAAGGGAAATGAAACACATGCAAGTCTGAATTTCAAAAGATGTTCATGAATAAAGATGTTTGTTTCCAAGTAATCTGCACTGCACTTCATATCAGCAACTAATGGTCTTTAATCAGCAGTTTAAAAAAAAAAAGATAATCTTGCGAGTGTCTTTTTCTTTTTAAAGAAATCTGATTGCTGATTATTAAAGAGTACTACATAGCTCAAGCAAGTCAGAAGGTAAGGAGGAGATTGAAGGGTGAGTTTTTGGCCAATGGAAATTCAGAAGGCAACAATCACTCAATATGTGCTCCTGAATATAATCTTAAAATTCTGCTTTATGAGAGCATTATGAGAGTCTGATTGCTTAAGGAATTCAGTAAATGATCACTGCAGAAAAAGAAGGAGGAATTTTGCAAACTCAACTCTTGGAAAATATATATTTATTTGGAATACACATGCATGTATGTATATGTATACACAAATACACACACATGTAATTGACAGCATGGTATAATGGATAGAGAACACGTCTAGAAGCTAGGTTCAACTCCTGCCTCTGACAAATATTGTCTGTGACCCTGGGCAAATCTTTTAACCTCTTGGTGCTGTAGGCTAGAGGGATCAAACTCAAATAGAAATGTGGCCACTAAATTGTACTAGTATGGTATAGTGAGGATTTCTTTGGTGTTAAGGATTGAAAGAGGTAGCCACTGAGGTCCCTCCCACCTCTCAAACTCTGTGATTTCCAGTTTTTTCAACAAAATGAAAATTGTTTAAATATCATGCCTTCATTTAAATAACTCATCAATGTAGAATTGTCACTCCCTAGTCATCCTTTACTGAGTTCTTAGATTCATTAAAAAAACCAAATATATCAGGTGGGGAATGACTAAATAATTTGTGGAATATGAATGTAATGGAATATTATTGTGCCATAAAAATGATGAGATAGACAATTTCAGAGGAAACTGAGAAAACCTTTATGAACTTCTGCAGAGAGAAGCAAGCAGAATTGGGAGAATTGTATAACAATGATAACATCATTACAGTGAAAAACAACAAACGATTTTAGAACTCTAATCAGACCAATGATGTACCACGAGTACAAAAGAATGAAGATAAAACTTGCCATTCACTTCCCGAGAAGCATGAACTAAAAAAAAAACAAAAAACAGAGATGCTTTTTTAGACATGGCTCATAGGAGGAGATTTTTTTTTTTGCTATTATAGGTAGCTATAAATTGAGGATTTTTTAAAATGGGTGGCTTCTGGGAGAGAGTGGGAGAGCCATATTAATATACTTGTTACTTGAAAAATAAAAATAATAAATTATTTAAAAATATGTCAGAAAAAATCAATTTTTGCTAACCCCTCAGAGTTCAATGGAAAGTCTATGGATAATTCAAAGACATGTGTGTGTATCTATATATCTATATCTGTACATATATCTCCATACATCATAGATAGATACATGGATATAGAGATATCCTTATGATGCAAGCCCCATGTCTCCTGAATCAATCAATCAAATATTATACCTCTTATGTGTTAGGCATTGCTCTAAGTGCTAGAGATAAAAGCACAAAGCAGTAAATGGTTCCTACAGGCAAACAGCTTACATGCTAATATAGGCTTAGAAGTGACCTTGACTAAGAGTGAGGTCTTTTTTGCTAATATGCTACTGTAAGGACTAAATCACCTTGGGTAAAGACTAAGTAGATTGTATTTAAACTGAATTCTATTACATAGTGAATACTGCTTTATAAAAATAGCAATATTCCTGTGTAAGTGCTATAAGTATGGACAGTTGGCTGCTGATTATTTGTGTATGATTTAATTATTCTATGCAATCCAATACCTATTTATTGAGCACTGATTCTATGAATTACTTAAAGAAAGTTTTAATCTCAAACTCTTTTATTTCTGTCACTCAAGATACTTTTGGGATATCTTCCTTGTGTTTCAGCTAGTTTGTGTTGAGAGAATGCAAACATTTTAATATGAGTCCAGGCAAAACATGATTCAAGAGAAATCCCTAAGTGCTGAAGTAATACATAAGGTACTTTCCCCAAATCAAATAATATATTCCAAACTCAATGATGAGAATAATTCCCATTATGTATCACTTTACAATTTCACAAAGTGGTTTCCTTTCAGAAACCTTGTGATGTACATGGGGATTCTTGTATTATCTGCTGTTTGGACCATCTATACCTTATCCCCATCTCTCATGCCACTTTTTTATGAACTGACTCTATGTGTATGATTAATAACTATAAATGTGTACCCTGTATTCTGTAGAGCAAACATGGAGGCAGTTAACTGACATGGTGGACAAGAGCACAGGACTTAAAGTCAGGAAGACCTGAGTTCAAATCCAGACTAAGATACTTACTAGCTGTCTGAACCTAAACAAATCGCTTAACTTCTCTCAGCCTCAATTTCCTCACCTGAAAAAATGCAAATAATAATAACTCTTACATCCCTGGTTTGTTGTGAAGATCAAGTTTGTGCATTTGTGCGTGTGTGTGTGTGTACCAGCTAGGATTTACATAGCACTTGTAAGGTTTGCAAAGCTCTCTATAGGTAAATCTATGTAAATAGATACAATATATAGATAAATGTACTATATATTATCTATAGAGAGCTTCATAAACCTTAAAGTGTCATGTAAATAAGTAGATTTTATATATGTATATATCAATAGGTGTGTACATCTATATATACACATATATGTATATATATATATATATATGTACAGACACACACACACAGAAAGAGAGGAAGAGAGAGTGCTTTGTAAACCTTAAAGGTCTATTTCCAAAGATGATCATGGAAAAATCTTTGTGGTGGCAAAGAACTGGAAATTGTGGGGATGCTCATCAATTGTGGAATGGCCAAACAAGCTGTGGTGGATGGAATACTACTGTGCTATAAGAAATGATGAGCTCAATGATCTTAGAAAAAAACATGGAAAGACTTGCATGAAATAATGAAGAGTAAAATGAGCAGAATCAAGAGAACACTGTATACAGTAACAACATTGTTTTAAGAACGACTTTGAATGAATAAGTTATTTTGACTCTTATAAATATCCAAATTTATTATAAAGGACTTATGAAGAAAGTTGCATCCAGAGAAAGAACTGATAAATAGAAGAATGTATAGGGTAACTTTACATATATATCTATTTGTGTCTAATGGTCGTCATCTCTAGGTCAGGAGAGGGGGAGGGTAGAAAAAAGGAGGAAAAAAAGGAATTCACATTATAATTTTGTTGTATGTTTGAAAGGAATAGCAAGTTGTATTTAGTAGATTAGCAGTTTCATGTACAATCATCTTTTTATTGTAACATGTTATGGAAATGCTTGTTTTATTCCATAAATATGTATTAATGTAAAAAGGGGGAAAAGTTCTATGTATATGTATGTATACATACATATATGTGTACATGTGTATTCATATATACATATACGATACATATATACATACAGACATATTTATTTGCCAAAGTATTTCTAGATAAGGAAATTGTGATCCTGTGTAACTGTTGGGATATTGCATCTTGTCGTGTCAGGCAACAGCAACTGCACATGTACATGGGAAGGAAAGACAAAAATATTCCAGAACACTGCAGAATATGGAATAAAAGGAACTCTTCCTTGCAAAGAGGTAGTGTTTGTTCATAAGCAAAGGAAGGCAGTCTCCTTCAGCCCAAGTGAGGATAAAGCTACCTATTTTATCTTTGATTGTACAAGTTACTCCCAGTCCCCAAGGCTACTACATGATGTTTAAGGTACTTTATAGCTCTAACCATCATCAAGATGATAAGTATGATTCTGTGATGGTGAGAAGAGTGTGTTGGCAGCTGCTAGATCACCGGTACTTTGAAAGGTTAGGAAGGAGGACTAAAGAGTTATGTTGGGTCAGGGTCAGAACCTGTCCATGGTTCCCACTTTTTATCTGTGCTGCTGTGCTTTGCTATGCTTTGACTTGTGTGAATTGCTACCAGGTAAAAAGTTTTATTTTCCAGATTTCACCAAAAGCAGACAAAAGCCTGTATCTTTTGACATTGCTAAGACATAAAGAATAATTTATATTTCCTTAGTTAAATTTCTACATCTTTTTTTTCTTTTGTTCTATTTCTTCTTTCACAACATGACTAATGTGGAAATATGTTTAATATGATTGTACATGGAGAGCCTATATGAGATTGCATGCCATCTTGGGGAGGGGGGAAATTTAGAATTCAAAATCTTATAAAAGTGAAAGTTGAAAATTAATAATAAATAAGTAAATTTTAAAAAACAAAAAATAATTATCTTTATATGTAATTATAAAAATAAAATACTATTTTTTTTTTTTGCTTTTTTTTGGAGGGGGGAAGGCAGGGCAGTTGGGATTGAGTGACTTGCCCACGGTCACACGACTAGTAAGTATTAAGTGTCTGAGGCCAGATTTGAACTCAGGTCTTCCTGACTCCAAGGCCAGTGCTCTATTCACTGTGAAAATACAATACTATTAAATAAAAAAATAAATTTCTACATCTGCTGTTTGGGTTTTTTGAAAAATGCCATGGTACTTAACTGGTAGGCAGCCTATGAAACACATGGAAAGAGAAATAGATTTGAAGCTCAGGTCTATTGCTACGTGTGTGTCCTTAGGCAATTCACAATCTCTCTGAGCCTGAGTTTCCTCATCTGTAAAATGGAGGTGGTTGGACTAGAAGGCCTCTAGGGTCCTTTCCAGTTCTTTGATCTCATCATATTTCCCTCTCCATTAGGTCATGGGGTGGAACAAATGAAGGTATCTTTGCTATGTCAGGCAGTATTCGTCCCTCCACAGAACCTGTTTCCATCCAACCCTGTTAAATTACACACCATTTTCTGTCCCTAGAAAACTCCCTCTTTCCCTAGAGATGCATTTTATCATCGCTACCAGCACTGTGCCCAGCCAGAGCCCTGCTTGCCTCTAATGCCGAACTTCTCAGCCCTATTCTTTTAGTCAGTCCCTTTGTCTTAGGGGAGGGAGGGAGGTTTGTTATATATTGCTTTTATAATGCTTTAATCACGGATTATGAGTTGCTCTACAGCTCCCTGAATGCTTTGGCAGGGGCTCTATATAAATAAAATTATTATTATTAAAGTAAATTAATCAGACACACAAATCAATTTTCAGTCTTTGGCAGGCCTCAAGCCCCGTGATGGAAGACAGAATTATGTTTTTCTCTCCATAGTTAGTATGGCAACATTTGAGGGTGTCAATAATGAAGAAATGTCACTCACATAATACACCACTAGCAACTTGAATGTGATTCCAGCTCACAGGCAGAAATGAAGGCGGAATTCCTCCTGCCTTCAGCCCATTAGCAAGAGCATGGAATGCTCTGATTAGCTGTGAACTAAGCTACCCAAGCAATGAGATCCATTTTTAGAAGAAGGCTGGCATGGACAATATGTAAATAATTTGGGAGGTATTTTAATTAAACATTAAAAAAAAAGAAAAATTAAGATGAAACAGTTTCTGGGAAGCAACTCTTTGTATGATTAGAATCCTTCAGCACTCTGGGTGTTTTTTCCTATACTCTTAGCCCCAAAAGCAGTGTTGCATAGTGGTCACTGAAGTTAGCCTTAAAACCATCAAAACCTGAGTTCTAGTTCTGCCTACTGGCTGTGTGACCCAGGTGACTCAGTGCTATGGGCACTATGGTAGAGGAGGGAGCTTCCTTCACTGGGAGTTCCCTATCCAATGACAACCACAGGTTCAGTCAATATCCCTTCAGAATAAAGTGGAAAAGAAGCTATCTTTGTTGGCACATTTCATGTTTTTATTGAGAGAGTAAACTATTTCCAATGTCTTTTGGGACTGAAGAGAAGGTAGAACAAGGAAAAAAATGGTGTCACCAATCTTTTGAAAGAGACTTCCATTTGATATCGGTCTTCCTAACATCCCTGGGAAGTTGCTATTCAGTTGTGTCTGACTCTTATTGACCCCATGGACAAGTCCACAGGGTTTTTGGGGACAAAGATACTGGAGAGTTTGCCATTTCCTTTTCTAGTGTGTCCCCATTTTACAGATGAGGAGCTAAGGCAAATAGGGGTTGAGTGACTTGCCCAGGGTCACACAGCTAGTAAGAGTGAAGCAAAATCTGAACTCAGGTCTTTCTGAATCCAGTCCTAGAGCTCTATCAACTGCCTCCACTACCACTTTAACTAATTCAATTAACATTTTAAATTATCATTATTATTATTAAAGGGTTTGATTTTCTGACTAATACTATCTAGAAGCAGCATCGTAGTGTAGTTCAGTAGGATCAAACCTGATGGCTGCACCTGGCCCACAACACTACCAAATACTGCCAGAACTGGATTATAATGTAATTGGAAAATATTTAACAAAAATTAAAAAAAAAACAGCAGAACATAGATTATATTAAATCTTATTTACTTTTGGTGTAGAGAGACCATCGGAGTTAAGTGGCTTACCCAAGGTCACACAACTGGTAAGTGTCTATGGCCAAATTTGAACTCAGGTCCTCCTGACTCCAGGGCCAGTGCTTTATCCACTGTGCCACCTGGCTGCCCTATAATCTTAAAATTACATTTTAGAACTAAGTCAATATGCAGCCCCTATAGTGATCCTGATTCACAGATCGGAGGTCACTGTTTCTGAGTCTGACATCCCTGGTGTAATGGATAAAAGTTCCAATCCTGCCTTTGACACATAATAGCCATGTGAACCTGGGTGAGTCTCTTGACCTCCCTCGGTCTGTTCCCTCATGTATGATATGAGGGGTTGGTCAGCTCTAACTAGGATCCTACAAAGCTGAAGAAAATTAAATAACTTTCTCAAGGTCACAAAGCAATTGGTGATGGGCATATTAGTCCAGAGCAGGCAGCCTTAGTGTATGGTTATCATTGGTTTTGTTAGGTCATTTTAGTCATGTCCGACTTTTTATGACCTCATCTGGGTTTTTTTGTGGCAGAGATACTGAATGGTTTGCCATTTCCTTCTCCAGTTCATTTTACAGATGAGGTAGGTAGCTGAGGCAAACAGAGTGAAGTGATTTGCCCAAGGTCACAAAGCTAGGGAGTGTCTGTCTGAGGCCACAGTTGAACTCAGGACGCTGAGTCTTCCTGACTTCAGACCTCGTACCCTATCCATCTAGCTGCCCACTGGTTATCATTAGGGTTTGGGCATTTGGTAGAAAGGGCAGGATGGGCGGAAATAAGAAGGGGGTGTCTGGTGTTAGAGAAAAGAAGGGTTGGCTGGGATTGGATGGCAGGGCAAAGAAGAGCAGTCTAATTTCTTATTTTTATTAATTTTAATTTCTTATTACATATTATATTATATTGTATCATATAAGGTATTGTATCAAGCCCTGTCTCTGACCTAAATGAGTCTGGTTAATATATCTGTGAAACCCACACACATGCCAAGCACTGTTCAGTCAGAGCTGTTAGGCTGGAGTGGATAGAGATCTAGTTTTGTCTTTTCTGGAGAAGCTTCTTTCCTTCATAGAAAAACCCTAAAAGGTGGTTTGCTGTGATTGCCTATCCACTCAGAGGATGCCAGAGGCCCCCATTATGTTCAGGATAAATATGAGACCATTTAAAACACCAGCCAGAGCACTTGGCCTCCAGCCTCATCGATATGCCAAGAACAATCCAAACTGTATTTCTTTTTCATCTGATTCTGACAAGGTGGTTTCTGTATCTTACCCACCCACAGCCTGGCTAAATGGAAGGCATGTATGAGAGCAAACTGGCTGAAGTTCAATTCAGACAATCAATTTAGCGCAGGCCATGATTCCCATCCCCTTCCCTCCTCCCACCCCTCCTTGCTCCTAGACCACCCCCAGGGCAGATTTTTGCAATGCACTGCAGCTAGGGCAGTCTTCTAAAGATGCTGCAACTTGTAATTGACATCAATGGCAGCGATGTGTTAAATAGGTCAACCTCACTTAGCTGTATGTTCATTTAACATAAAACCAAAGCAGGGGGTGCTCTGATTTCCATATTGGAGGAAGCACGATGTTGCCTGCTCCAATAGCCTGCTGGCTATGTCAACACTTACAAGTCCCAGGTAAGAGGTGTTAGGATATTTTGTTATTAATTAGTCAGATGCTGGGCTCCACTAGACTGGTGGGGGAAGGGGGAATATAAGGGCCCAGTGGCAGGTACTAAAAGGGCTTTAACATCTGTATTGCTAACAGGTAAAGGTAAGGACTTGTTTAAATGTCTGATAAAAATCATCTCCCTTTGCCTGCTAGCTGGGGAGTTCTGATAAACCCCTGGATTACTGGCAAAAGCACCTATGGTGGCTGCTTAAACTTCCAAGTCCCATGAAGAAGGTACAAACTCTCTTAATTAAGTTCGTGCTATCTTTGAATAAAATGTATGTTTTTATGTGAGCATAACTTCATGGGTTATCCGTCAATTTGGCTAACTTCTTGCAGCAATTGCAGGAGACAATTAATTGTATTTACAAGGGCCAAATGGACAAGTGCTTTTAAGCACCTATTATGTGTTAGGGTGGATACAGAGCTGGTAAGGAAGATATAAGCTTGAGTCTAAACTCTTGATATATACTGGTTGTGTGACCCTGGGTAAGTCACAACCTCTCAATGCTATAGGCCACTCTTAAAGACTAAGGTGCTGATCTGCATTGATAGATAGTTTTCTCACTGGGCCTTCATTAAACTTAAATCACTGAGATGTTTTTTTTTTTTTAATGTGCCAAGTAGCATGTGATAGGGGTTCTGTTGAAGAATTTCTCAGCCAAGAGGGAGCAGTCCTCCTGGGAGTATTTCCTACTAGCCTTTCTTAGACTGGAGGTCAGATAAAGTGAGTAGTCACAACAAAAAAGGGGAAAATCATTACTTCTCCTGTGTTTCGGATTTGGTTTCTCTAGCTTTTTCGGCCCACTTGGAGTACATAGGCAATCATCAGCATTCAGTAGTAGGTAAATGTGTCTAACCAATGTGGTGTCAGGTTCCCATACTTGGAAGTAATAACTAGAACTATAGCATCTTTCAGATCTAGGGTTCATGGGGATATTGCTCATTAGAGTTATTAAACCAGGATGACTTGAGGTAGGTGAGTGACCTTATCAACCACCATGGTCAAAATAAAGGCTCTTAGTCATATAAAACATTTTTTAAATGGCGCTGTTCTCCTGCCACATTACAAAGACAAAACCCAAACAGTGCCTGACCTCAAGATGTGTGCATTCTTGTGGAGCAGGACTGTGGGGAATTTACAGATGAAAGACAATACAAGGAACTTTAGGAAGGAGAGAACACAAACATCTGGGAGGCATCTGGGAAGTCTTCCCAAAGTGGTATAATCTGGGGCATGCCTAGAAGGAAGCCTTTTCTGAAATGCAGAAATGAGAATCAGTCAATCGACACAGATACAAAGGAAAGATGAAATGAGCCCTGCCCTTGAGCTGACAAGCTGACAAGAAATTGACTGACTATGTGGAGTTAGGCGGAGGTAATTTAAGGACACAGGAATGATGCTTCTTAGAGTACATGGTATTAGTCTCCGTTGTCCTTTATTCTTAGGGTTGGCATGATTAGCTAGTGTGAAGACATTTGTCACACTTTAAGGAAATGGAGATGGGGTTCCTTAGGTGGAAGATCCTCTTTAGAAATTAGGTAAGCTGTAGTCTGACAGAAGACATGTAAGCAATGTGGGAGAGCTAAAAGGTAAGCTAAAGCTAGTGTTCTTAAAGTGGGCTTAAGAACTTTAGAATAGATTTTGATAACTGAACTTCAATATAATTGGTTTAATCGGTAATCTTATGTATTTCAACAGCTGCATTTAAAAACATTGTTCTCAGAAGAGGTCCATAGGCTTTACCAGAATGCCCAAGGGGGTACATGGCACACACAAAAAAGTTAAGAGCCCTGCACTAGTGGGTACAGAACTGACCTCTGAGTCAGGAAAACCCCACGTCACAGCCAGCTTGTGATGAAGACTTGTCTGAGTGATCGAAAGTCACTAAATCTCTCAGTCCTCCAGGGGAACTCTCTGAAGACTCAGAGGTGCCAACCTGCCATGGTGGAGGGAGCTTCCTCATTTGAGAATATTCCACACCAACAAATCACAGGTCTAGCCCCTGTCCCTGTTTTTATAAAAAAATGATTTTACTTTCTGCTTTTAAAACAAAGCAGATAAAAGGCATTTTGAAAACTGTGATCTGTACAATATGGTTTCTATCCACAATGCATGGGAATACTTAATACAATTCCAAAAATTCATTTTTATACTGTACAATAGATTTTGTACAGAGGACAGGCATTTAATCCACATACAAGAAGTGGGTATTTTAAAATTGTACCTAATATTTCTTTTAGAGTAGGGTATGATGCAATTTGTAAAATAGCAAAATGGCAGTAGCAAAACCATCTTGATTTCTAGATTTTTTTTGGAGGGGGTAATTCCTAGAAATATAAAAAAAAAAAAACAAACCTCAGACCCTTGGAAAGTTCTTACCCAATATGATGAATGCAATACACTCCATTATTCCCCCTTTCTTAACAATACCTTGATTGAGCTTTTGTAATGTTACTAGGCATTTATTTTCTGTTTATGGAGAGAGCTTCTCCATGGAGATATGTCTGTAATATGAAGGCATCCAATATAGAAAATGACACGCAATGCCTTTATTCTTCCAATTTAATTAATGCTATGACAACAACTTGGCAAAGAGAGAAGGTGGAGAATGGCCTCTGTAGGGAACTGCAGGTTGTAAACAGAAAGAAAACTATCAAAATGTTACTAGAAGTCAACACATTACAAAAGAAAGCTCTCTCCACGGCATCCATTACATTCTTAGCACAATGGGAAGATCTGAAAACTGGGTGGTTAGCCTAAGAAAAGCAAAGGAGAAAGATAATCATAACAGAAATCAAGGAATTTTTTTTTCAGATCAAATTTCTAGAAAATTATTTACTTGGTTTGTTTCCACCATAGCATGCAGGCCTCAGGGGTTCTTGGTGCCTCCCCAAAAGCTTGGCTCTTCAAGCATTCTGCTTGAGAATTCTGAGATAATTCTGGAGACCTCTGCAGAGGAGACCAATAACAAAAATTTCTGGGGGAAATGTCTCCATTACATTTCTCTACTTCTTGCTCCATTTCATTTTATGTTAAGAATTTTTTTAGGGGCGGTGAGGTGGTGCAGTGAATAGAACACCAGCCCTGGACTCGGGAGGACCTGAGTTCAGATCAGACATTTTAACACTTACTAGCCATGTGACCTTGGGCAAGTCACCTGACCCCAATTGACCTGCCCTCTCCCCTCCAAAAAGCAAAAAAAAAAAAAGATTTAAAAAAATCTATTTGCTTTTATTTATTTAAATACTTTAAATATTAAACCCCTGCATAACTAGATGGGCTAAACTAACATAGTAGGATTTTACTCATAGTTATATTTGAGGGGCACAACTGAATTTACTGTATACATGAATACATGTAATAATGAGATCAGTTATAAGAGTCTATTATAAGCAACAGTCAGAGTCTTCCATACTACCATCGTAAACCTGATTCTTACTGAGAGATAAGATCTAGACCAGTGGTGGGAAAGCTGGGGCCTCAAGGCCACATGTGGCCCTCTAGGTCCTCAGGTGTAGCCCTTGGACTGAATTCACTCGATCTGTTCTGCTGGATTCAAAAGGCCACACTTGAGGACCTACGGGGCTTGTGGCCTCCACCCCTGAGAGACACTTCGTTTCTTCTAATGTTCTAGATCATCCCTCTCTTTCACTGATAAGGTGTAGCCCTTTCTAGTTTTCTGGGACCCAGATTTGAAAGTCCCACCCTAGAAGTATTGTTAGAAGACCATTCAACTTCATTTACCAATTATCACTAGTTGTCAGAGTAGAAAGGTTACTATGTGGCTGTATGTAGTTTGTACACATTTGCTTGTTGTCCGCTCCATCAGTGCTTAGCACAGTGCTTGGCATGTAGTAGGTGCTTAATAAGTGCTTACTGATGGAAGTACTGCAGAAGTTTGTAGTATGGAACTGGATTCAACAAAAGGATTATACATAGCATTTTAAATTATCATTGAAAAGTGAGAGAAAATCAGTCAATCGACAATCATTTAATGCTTACCAGTGCCAGGAAGTGTGTTAAAACTTTCCTTGTCCTCCCCATCACTGTAATGGGGGAGGAAAAAATATACATATACATTTACACATTTATGTGTGTGCGTACGTGTGTGTGTGTGTGTGTGTGTAAATCAGAATGTACAAGATAAATAAAGAGTAGATAGAAAATAGCCTTAGAGGGGAAAACATTAGCAGCTGGGTAGACCGCTAAAAAATAGATGAAACCTTTTTTTTAAAAAAATGATTTGTTTGTAGCAAAAATAAGAAGAATCTAATTCAATAATCACATTATTGGGTATAAACCTTAAGAACATTATCAGAAAGAAAAAAAAGAACCATGTATTCAAAGACATTTATAGCAACATTACCTGTAAAATTTAGAAAATAAAAACCCACACTAGAAACAATCCAAATAGTCCAAGAATTAGAGGCCTACCTTACAGATAGAAAGACTTGGGTTTGGGTCCTGCCTCTGGCACATAATGGCTTTAAGGCCATTGATAAGTCATTTGACCTCTCAATGCCCCACGTCATTCTCAGTCATTGAGCCAACTAGCATTTATTAAGTGCCTAATAGGAGCCAGGCATTGTGCTATGAGAATTGGGAAAGGTCATTCCCCCCCCCCAAAAAAAAAACCCAAGCCCCCAAAACAATCCACTTCTCTAAGATTCTGTATCATAGACTAGCTGACTACAGTATGAGCACATCAGTAAAGAGGATTAACACAATTAGGAGTTCTTCACACCCATTAAATTACAGGTCAGTATCACTCCCCCTCAAAAAAAAATGGCAGGGGGAAGTGCTAAGGCTGTCACAATAGAACAAATGCTGAGAAGTATATATTCAGGGAAAATCAGTTTGAATAGTTCAGGAGTATTGAGCTTTGAAGAGGTTGCTTTAGGAGGACTGTCTCCTATGAGCATTTGTGGGGAAAAAAGCAGAATTGGAACAGAAAAAAAGAGAGATCAATGGAGAAGTGTAAGAGGAACAATGGGGTAAAGAGAAATAATAAGAAATGAAAGAAGAGGTTTAGACAGGGCAGACTGAAAGAATCCCTTGAAAATGAGGATAATGAAATCTCAGTCTGGGGATAGGTGGTTTTATTATGGCGGCTTTGGGTTTGCTGGCTAGGGGGTAGAATCCGGGACTTCTGCAGAGGGCGTTTTAGGAGACAAGGGAAGATAATAAAAGCACATAAATTTTAGTGACGTAAACAGTGGGAAAGGAAGGTAGGAAAAACCGGATTAGAAACTTTTAAGTGCTGTCCAGAGCCAGGCCTGAGAGTAACATAGGCTAGGCCCTCTGCCTTGGATGTTTTGTAGCAAGATAGATACCAAACTTCTTGAAAACCTGTAGTGGGTGAAGTTTCAAGATGTTGACTGGGGAGAAGAAAAGTTTATAGCTTAAGGTCAGGATGGAGAAAAAGAGAAGGCATAGCCTGATGGAGAATCCTTTATGCCCCCATTACCTACTTTTTGTTCTCTGCTATGCAAATTTGGAAGATTCAGATAGGTACAGGGACATATGAATACCCTAACTATTCTTGGGTCTTTAAATATTAATATATTTTAATATCTTTGGAAGGAAAGAAACTTAGGAATGAAAATGTCCCAGAGGCAGGGACCATGCAGCAACATGACCTGTAGGCTAAGCAGAATAGGTTATTTATAGTATATTTAGCAAGGCTGAAATATCATAAAATATTGTTTCACAAACTGTTTTTGCTCCAGGCCCTGAAAAGGCTAAGGTGGCACAGCTAGAAAGTTTTAGGGAAGCAGAAGAAAAACAACTGGATTCAACAAAAAAATTGTACTTAATAATATTTTAAATTGTCATTGAGATGTGAGAGAAAATCAATCAATCAACAGTCATTTATTTAGTGCTCACCATGTGCCAGCCAATGTATTAAAACCTTCCTGCCATCACTGTGATGGGGAAGAAAATATATACAAAAATCAGAAATGTATAAGATAAATACAGTTGATGGAAAGCACTCAGAAGTGAAAGCACTAGCAGTTGGGGGTAAAATGGTAAAAAATTGATGGAATCTTCCTTTGGAAGGTGATTTGTAGCAAAAATAATCATGTTCTAATTCAATAATCACATTATTGGGTACATACTTAAAGAGCCATCTATTCAAAGATATTTACAGCAACTTTATCTGCAAAATTTACAAAATAAAAACCTGAAAGAGATAAAATCAAAGTGGTCCAACAATTAGAGAACAGGTGAAAAAACTGATACATTAGCATAATGGAGTGTTTTGTCAAAGCCTCTGAGGTTACAAACCCCAGGGCCAATCTCCAGGATGTTTCACTAAAAATAATCTTGAAGGCTCATTCCCACACCCCACACCTCTTTCCCCCCATCCTCATTCCACTTATGGTCATTTCTATGAACATCAGAATCTAGCTGGGGCCCAAGTTAAATATTAAAGAAACTTCAGTGGCTTGGCAAGCATTTGTTTTTTATACTTAGGAACAATTTGCTATCACTTATAACCTGTCCTGTTGTAATGGTAATCTGAAGACCCCTTTTTGTATTGGCAAGTAAGCAGGTACTTAGCACTTAGTACCTAATCAAACCTCAATGAAAGAAACAGAAGGCATGAAGCCCTGTTCCTGACATAACAGGAAGGGGTTGGCTGAAAAAGGAAGCTAATGTTTTGTGTATATAAGAACAGCCCCAGAGAGGCACAGTCAAAATTTCTTCAGACAGGAATCTGGTGGCAGAAGCTGTTCTGCTGGAGAGAGAATCGAGAACTGAGCCAGAATTTCCTGAGAACTTGTGGTGGTGGTGGAGCTTCTTCTGAACAGGAGGCCAGGAGCCCCCTCCCCCAGGCTGGATGAGGTGATTCTGAATTTTTGAAGAGCTGCAGAAGACTAGGGAAGCATGTCGAGGATGCAGGGACTTTGTCTGTTTGTGGCTTGGTTGAGTCTTGAATTCCCGGGAGCAGAAATTGTGAAGGATTTGAGATGGACTGGACCCTATGAACTTCAGTGTAGGGCAGGACCTACCCAGAGAGCTGAACAAGGAACTGGGAGCTGTCTGCCATTGAAACCAGGTGACAGTCTGGTGAATCCAGGTAGAAACTGGGACCATGGAAGGGGATCCAGGGAATCTGAAAACAGGCCCCAAGTCAACATGAAAAGACCTCTCCGTGGGTACTGAGTAATGGCAGAATTATAGTTTACTAATGACCTAGGAGTTGAGGGTTTGTGTATTTTCTAATGATTGTATTAGTGATTAATGATACTTAGTAATTGATTGCTGAATAAGTGACTGATTGAGTTAATTTAGTGTGCCCCATGAGTGGAAGACTGACTATTGTGCTTTGAGATGATTGTTCTTTGTTCTAAACATTGTGACCACTTTGGTGAAAACTATGTGGCCATTGTAATGATAAGCTGTTGTGAATACTACATTGTGATTTTCTGTGATAAGTGGTAATAATGTGAATGCTGTACCTTGATTTTCTGTAAATGTTTTGCTTTGATTTGTGATGGAATAAATAGGGTGTTCACTATACTGAGTAATCACAACCTTAAAAGCTGTTCACAGTAGCATTCTTCAGGAAAGCTGCTCGTGCATGGCATTATACATGTCTTCTGCCATTAGTGTTTTCCATGGATTTTTTTTCCTCAACAAATATATATTCAGCATAACCTTGACACCTACAAGAATCATAACATATCAGCCTGTGCACTGGAGACATCATGACTTGATTCTCAGCATAAGTGGTTGACACATTCTAATGGGTTTTTGCTGCCATTTTGAACATTTATCCCAACTGTTTTATTAGTTGGTATAGTCCTCTCTCTGTCTATATTTGGGCAGCTTGGTGACACAGTGGATAGAGTGCCAGGCAGAAGTCAGGAAGACCTGAATTCAAATCTGTCCTCAGATACTTATGAATTGTGTGACCCTGGGCAAGTCACTTCACCCTATTTGTCTCAATTTTCTCAACTGTAAAATGAGCTGGAGAAGGAAATGTTCAAACTACTCCGGCATCTTAGGCAAGAAAACCCCAGATGGGGTCACAAAGAGTTGGACAGGACTGAAACAACATATTTATATCTAGATATCTCTATCTACCCCTACTGCTTTTAGAATGGTTTGTAACCCAGAACAACTATCCAGTTCCATAAGTGTACTGGTCACTCTCTTTAGCAGATTAATGTGTTCAAAATGACAGATGTTTCTAATAGGAACCCTATGCAGCACTTCCAAATAGCTACATATGCTTTGTCTATTATCTTCCTGCTGTGACTTATATATTTTAATCAATGTTTTTTATGTGGAGTGGTAGAAGCTATGCTTGTTTTATGCTAAGAGCTTTTTCCCAGGGATGGGTAGCTGGGTTAGCAGGACCTCAAAGAGTTGAGGGCAGGGCTCAAGTCCAGATCCCCACCATGGCTGTGGTCAGAGTCTCTTTCTGCTCTCTTTCTCTCCTACTCCATTCCCTTTCTGTTTCTCTTGTTTTGGCAGCCCTTCCCAGTGCCCTATACATAAGCTTTAAGCTTTCATTTATCTTAAAAAGCAAAACAACAAACCTCACTAACTTTGATCTTCACAAAGGTGAATAACTTTTTAAAAAATTAATGAAAATTCACCTCTATTTCCCACCTCTCCTTCCCCACTGAAAAACAGAAACAAAACTCTTGTAACGAAAGTACAGCAAAGGAAAAATAAAAATTCTCACATTGGCCATATCCAAAAAATATGCCTCGATCTGCACATGCCTATCGTTTTTCAGTCAGGAGTAGGGTAGTATGTTTCATTGTGAATTCTTAGGAATCACTTTTGATCATTTTGTTCATTGGAGTTAAGTCTTTCAAAGTTGTTTGTCTTTACGATGTCTTTATTGTAGAAATCATTCTGGTTCTACTCAATGCACTTTACATCAGGTAATACATGTCTTCCCAGGTTTCTCTGAAACTATCTCCCTCTATCATCTCTTAAAGCACAGTATGATCATACAGATCATAATTTGTCCAGTCACTTTCCAATTAATTGCCCCCCCTTAGTTTCTAGAAAGTCAAAGACATCCCCAAAAGAGCTGCTATAAATATTTTTGTGTATGTGTCCTTTCTCCTTTCTTTGATGTCTTTGGGGTACAGACCTAGAAGTCTACTACTGGTATTGATGGGTCAAAGAATATTTATTCATAGTTTGCTATCTGTTAGGCTACAGTTCCAAAGTGCTTTCCAGAATGGCTGGACCAGTTTACAGATTCACCAACCGTGCAACATTTATCTTTTCCTATAAATCCTCCAGCATGTCATTTTCCCTTTTTGTCAGCTTTGCCAATCTGATCAGTGGGAGGTCAAATCTCAGAACTGTTTTAATTTGCATTTTTCTAATTAGTTATCTGAAATATTTTTTCATGTGGCTATAGATAGCTTGGATATCTGGCTTTGAGAACTACTTCATATTTTATTTTATTTTTAAGCAATTGGGGTTAAGCAACTTGCTCAAGGTTACATGGCCAGTTATTTCTGGGTATGGTGCTAAGTATCAGAGCCTGGATTCGATCCCAGGTCATCCCGACTCTGGGGCCGGTGCTCTTACTCGCTGTGCTACCTGGCCGCCCCACTACTTCATATTTTTCACCATTTATCGATTGAGGAATGGCTCTTATATTTTACATGTGAATCAATTCCTTATACATCTTGGAAATCAGGTCTTTATCAGGGAAAATAGCAAATTTTTCCTCCTACTTAACTGTTTTCCTTCTAATCTTAACTACTGGTTTTATTTATGTCAAACAAATTATGTGGAAATGAAATTATCTATTTTATTTTCTGTGATCCTATCCCTTGTTTAGTCAAGAAGTCTTCCCTTTCCATAGATTGGGAAGGAAATTTCTTTCTTATTCTTCTAATTTGTTTCTCATGTGATTAGTAATTTATATCTGCCATGTATCTATTGGGAATTTATCTTGATAAATGGTGTAAGATGCATGTCTAAGACTATTTTTTTTTTCTTTTTGCCAGTCTGTTTTCCAGTGTTTGCAGCAGCAGTTTTTGTCAAATACTGATTACTAATCCTAGTAACAGGGCATCTCTGGGTGTACTGAACACTAGGCTGCTGGCTTTGTTTGCTTCTGTATATTGTGTACCTAATCTTTCTCCACATGGCATATGAAACCCTTTGCTATCTAGCCTCCCTTTCTAGGCTTACACTCTACTACCCTCGACACCAGACAAATTGTCATTCTTATTCTTCCCCATCTACCACATTCCAGTTCCCCCATCTCTGTGCCTTTGCTCATGCTGCCCCCTAGTCCTAGTCCTGGAATGTTTCTCTTCTTACCCTGATCTCTGAATCCTTTACTTTCCTCAGCTCAAGTGACACAGTGCCTTTCCTGATTCCCCCCAGCTACTGGTACACTTTCTCCAGCAATACATCATCTAGAGCTTTTTTTTTCTCTGCAAGCATCTTTCCCTCAGCCTTCTTTCTTAGCACACTGCCCATCTCTACTTCTTCAACCCATTCACGGAACTTTATTACAGAAATAACTCAGGTCCATCTCTTCATCGTCCAGGGAACTACGGATAGTAGTTCCCTTTTGTTACGTAACCCTTGTAATGTTCTAGCTCCCTATCACCTCTATAATCAAATATAAAATCCTTTGTTTGGCATTCAAAGCCCTTCATGACCTATCATTCCTCTTGTACCTTACATTTCCTGTTCTCTACCCATCCCATACTCTGCCATCCAGCAACACTGACTTCTTTGCTATACCTCCTCCAAGATAGTCCATGGTATTTTCACTGGCTGCCCCCATGCTTCACATTCTCTCCCTTTTCTCAAACTCCTGGCATCCCTGGCTTCCTTCGAGCCCCAGCTAAAATTCCAGCTTCTACAGGAAGCCTTTCCTGATGCACTTTAATGCTAGGGCTTCCCTTTGCTGGTTGTCTTCAATTATCCTGTATGTATCTTTTGGGTACAAAGTTATTTACATGTTTTCTTTCATTTGACAGTGAACTAAGTACTTGGGAGCAGGGAATGGCTTTTGGTTTTCTTTGTATTCCTCATTCAGAACACTGTACTTGATACACAGTCAGATGCTAAATAAATATTTATTGACTGTTGTCAACTGTAATCAGGGTCATTCTTCCTACTGTTCTTTTAACTCCACGCAGAAAATTTTCTTTCACCTATCTAAAAAGTTTCACTTGCTTTTATTTGCTCACAATGAAGACATACATACATATACATTTATATATACATATGTACACACACATATATACAAAGAGAGAGAGAGAGTGATGGGATTCATATTTCTTAAGTCTGAAAGTGATTTTCAAATTGCTTTTTCCTATTCAGACACTCAATAGCTGAATGCTCTATTCACCATTTGGTTATGGAGATCTTTCTTCCATGAAATCGATACTCTGAGTATTTTCCTACATACTTTGAAAGATCTATATAGGGAGTTGTAGAGAGTTGACACATTGTATTCTATTGTACCATTTATTTATCTGTAAGAAATCTCTTATTTCTTTTAAATTCTCTGTTTTGCTAGCATGTAATTATATATGGTAATTTCTGATAAGTGTTTTTAATACTCCTTTGTTTGAATTTTACCTTTTTTAGTATTTAGATTTTCATATTAATCAAATTAATTACGATTTTGTTCATTTTATTAGTAATTAAAAAAAAAAAAACAGTTCCTAGTTTTACTTATGGAGGCAGCCAGGTGGATCAGTGGTTTAAGTGCTACGCCTGGGATCAGGAAGAATTTAGTTCTAATTCAGCCTCAGACACTCTCTAGCTATGTGAACCTGGGCAAGTCACTTAATTTGTTTGCCTGAATCCACTGGGAAATGTCTTTGCCAAGAAAACCCCATGCACAAGCACTAGCATCCTATGGTCCAAGGGGTCACAGAGTAAGGCGTGACTCAACAACATTTTAATTTCAGTTTTCTTCTTTTTTATTTTTATAATTTCTCTTTTTATGGAATTGGAGGAGGGTTTGTAATTTCTTGACTTGTGAACGTTTTTTTAGTTGCATACCCAATTTATTGATATTTTTCTTTCTCTTATATAGATTGCTGAAAGAATTTCAACACATACATTTTACCCTAAGGACTACTTTAAATACATCCCCAAAGTTTTGGTATGTGGTCCAAAACTTTGATAAAATTACTGTTTCTATGATTTGTTCTTTAACCTACTCATTCCTAAATATTGTATTATTGTGTCTATATAAGTCAAGAACATTTCTTCAAGCGCCCTTTGATTATCATTTTTGTTACACTGAAGGATACTTAATATTTCTATTAATAATAATATTAAATTAAATTATTTGATATTTAAACTAAAATAATATTAAATAATAAAAAAGTAATATTACTTTTATTTCTGCTTATTTTATTGCTAATATTTCTGCTTTTTCTGGGGTCACTGAAGTTATTCTTTTATATTTTAATAACTATATTTCAATATAAGTGGTTTCTTTTGTGACCTTATGTATTTCATTCTATGAATTCAAAAACACTGTCTTGCTTCACCAGACTGCCAAAGGGATCCAGGACACAAAAAAAGTTAAAGAACTCCTACTCTAGAGGAAGTTGGGCTTGGCATTGTTAGCACAATGCCATCTTTGCTGGAAGATCCAGTCTAATTTCTCTATGCCTAGAATCTTTAAAAGGTTTTTAGCTCTGCCTCAGGCATTCTTAGTGCACGGAACTATGGTTAGAATTTTTGGCACTCAAGGAAAGTAGCATATAATATTTACTCAAATCATCTTTATAATTCAAGAAATAAAAAAGACAAATTCAGTTGGGAATGGACTTTTTTATGAAGGTAGGGATAGCCTGATGTTGTTGGGACATAACGTATGTGTGGTGTGTGGGGAGGGCATGGTGGTTGTCAAATAAGCAAACCCAGAAAATGGTTCATCTCTGGTCTGTGAGTTGGAAGGAAACACTAGATTTGGTCGCTTCCCATTTTGACTAATTATTAGTGTTAGCTAGGTGCTAAGCTCAATTGCTTTGATGCTACTGAAGAAGTACAAGTGCTGTCAAAATGTAAACATTCAAAAGTGAGTTATCTTTAAAAGATAATTTAAGATTTTGGCACCCTCTAAATTCAGTACCTGGGGTAAAGCTTTGGTTGTCCCACCTAACTTAGACATCTGCTATCACATGATCTACTGAAGAATGGGTATGGTATGTACCTCCTTTAAGCTCTATCTTATACTGGGTCTCCTAGGTTTCCTTTTTCTGTTTTTCACTTAAGGATTACATTTCCTCTATATCCATAAATCACCCAAGAATATCTACCATTAAAGAACCAATGTCACAAACAATTTTTCTACTAAACTCGGTCCCAGAAAACTCTCTATGTTTAAACCCAGATTTGAAAGAGAAATCAGCAATGCCTCTTAAAGTCAAAATGGTAACACTTGTATTTTTAGTGGAGATAACATATAATTATTTGCACTTTTAGTAAGAATCAAAAGGTAATGATGATATTGTTAAATTGGTTATTAAATTTTTTTAAAGACCAGTGAAGGTAGTAAGTAAGAATCACAGATCGTCCCATGGATAATGTGAGGCAGGGAAGTTTCCCCAAGACCTATGTCAGATAATGCAGCTATTGTACCTGATGTTTATGGAGAGTTGAATGGCTTCCTAACTTCCCCATCATTATCAGGCATCAACATGCCGGGGAATATTGCAGAAGAGCCTTCAGGTTAAAGGAATGAATGCGTTGATGATGATTTTCTTTGCTCTACTGAATCATTCCTTCCTCATACTGTGCCTCATGAATGTCACTGCTGGAAAGAGAACATCAACTGTACATTCAATGTATTTAACTGGAAATTTGATATCTCAATATGAAAGATGTCTCTGAGCTCTACTAAAGCACTTCCAAAGAAAATTATGTCAGCAGATTAAAATTACATACAAAATTAGCTAAATTTATGCTCATAAAATAGGCAGTCATATTCAGGGGGTAGATGAAGCATTCAAAAGCAAGGAGATAGAGGAGTCCTAACCTCTAGTTTAATTACTTCAAATGAGCTAAGACATGACAAAAAAGGTTAGATGAAGAAGCTTTCAGGTAATACTGAAACAGTCCTCTAATTTACATAATCAGGACTATTTCCAAGTTACATCCATATAGGCTTGAGCCTATAAGGTATGCCATATACTTTAGAAAATATCGGCCTTATAGTTGGTGGTGTCACTAAAACCCATTTACTCCTTTTCCCATCTTTCCTTGGTGAGAATGGGGAGTGCCAGATTTGCTTTCACCCACAGTTTATACTTATCATGCCCATAAAACGGGTTATTTCAAGCAATTGGAGTTACCTTAAGACAGGTGATAACTGATGACATACTAAAGCACCCTGGAACAGTAAATGGAGTTCTGGGTCTGGAATCAAGAAGATGAGAGTTTACATTCTGCCACTAAATCCTATGAGCCATATGATGATAGAAAGTCATAATCCCTCTGGTCCTCAGTCTCCTCATCTGCAAAATGGGATTATAATGCCTGTGGTAGCTATCTTAC